>NC_056743.1:1117318052-1117578052 GCF_019279795.1 Protopterus annectens
TCACAAACTAGTAATTAACTGCTACTATGAACAGTCAGTTTCCCCAACATTTTTCCAGCCAGCCTGATTGACATGAAAATCACTTGTTACTAAAGCAAACTAGTACAGTACTTGGGAGATGCAACTATACCACTGAGCTAGCATCAATCTTCTCACGTAATAATAAAAAAGACAACAGGCTATCAGCACATACACCTCTCCTCTCATGCAAGATGTCAAGACACACAAACCCACATATGTGGAGATACTCATTAAGAGCCTACCAAAAGACCAGTGGCCTCCCAAGCCCAAACAACCCACAGACACTAGTACACAGAATCCACCACTACACATAACATACATATCACAGTCTCCACAAAGCCCTTCAGGCAAAAGACCTCAAAACCAAATGTCCTGGTCATAGGAGACTCAATAGTGAGACAAAGATTTTCCCACACCAGGTTGGACAAGGTCAAGGTCAGCTGACAGGATCAGTCAAATCATGCATGTACAAGTCACTCAGCAATAACTCCAGTTATGACTCTGTCATAGTACATGTTGGAGTGAATGACTTGACTTGCATACCTCTCTGGACTATACTAAGACAGATACGACTGAACTCTCAGACTGCATGTCCTAGGCAAGTATGTCCCTAGCCCTAGGCAGCGTTCTACTTTCACCTAAGACACCACTACAATACAGACAAAAAATTATCGATTTCAATATCTGGCTTAGCTTTATGGTGTCACTTCAGGGGATCCAGTGTCAGTCAGCCTGGGAAGACATGGACAGACCACACTGCCTTGCCAGAGACCGACTTTGCCACTATACGAAAGTCCTGAGGAGACGGGTGAAGACACTTGCCTCCCCCATAGTGCCTATTTTAGGCAATGTCAAAATAAGTAAAGAAATCCACTAGTAAACTCAAGGTTATACTGCTTAATGCTAGGAGCCTAAGCAATAAACTGCACTCCCTGGAAACACTCTTGCCCTTAGAAGAAAGATACTGATGTCTATGCAGTCACTGAGACTTGGTTCAAGGCTGCAAACAGCACACCAGCTGTACAAGGCTACAATGCCTTTCACATGTTCAGACTCCAAAACGAACGTGAAAGAACCACAGATGGAGGTGTATCCATCTTCATTAAATCCAAATGCACCTCAAGACTGGTTATGACTCTTGAGCTACTCCAGGTCCAAATAAAAAGAAGTTATGTTCTTACCATAACGTTCCATGTGAGTTGTTCATCTCGCCTTTGTTCTTACACATGGGTTCGGAGCCGAACCCTCGGCTCCGAGTCGGCCACATTCTAAGCTCTGCATCTAAGAGAAGCTCGAGGCACAGTCCCTATCCCATGATCCCCTGCTGCTAACCTTCAGATCTAGTTTGCAAAGAAACCAGGTAACAACATATCTACCTGCCTACAAATGCATACGCACCAAATTTACCTATACACATGTCCCTAGAAGGTAAATATAAATACAGGCAACTATGTTATACCTGTCTGACTACGCATGCATACATGGGCACAGGCAGTCACAGAGAGCCATGAAAAGACCAGCCACGAGTCGTACCTGTTCCTCCAGAACATGGAGGGGGGAAGGAGGGCGGGAATGTAAGAACAAAGGCGAGATGAACAACTCACATGGAATGTTATGGTAAGAACATAACTTCTTTATGTGAAGTTGTTCAATCTCGCAGTTTGTTCTTACACACTGGTAGCGGCCCTAGCACTCTAAACCCCGGGTGGCTCACGGGAGAATATTCCTGAGGACAGTGGAACCAAAGGAGGCCCTGTCCCTGGAGGCCCTGTCCACTTTGTAATGAGTAATAAACGTATGAGGTTTGGCCCAGGTAGCTGCAGCACAAATGGTATCTACAGGCAAGCGGGCCGCATGTGCCAGAGAAGTAGAAACGGCTCTAGTAGAGTGAGCTTTAATTTTGAGGAGAGTAGGCCAATTTGAAGACGAATAAATAAAGTTTATGCAGTCTGAGAGCCATTTGGATAGTGTGATTTTTATGACTGCAAGTACTTTCTGTCTGCATGACACACAAATAGCTGATCCGATTTCCTGAATTCTTTTGTTCTGTCTAGTTAAAATCTCAGTTGTCTGTGCGCGTCCAATTTGTGAAGCATGTATTCCAGCTTATTGGTATGGTTCTTGAAAAAGGTGGGAAGCTCTATGGATTGATTAAGAGTCGAATCTGAGCAGACGTTTGTAGAAAGGATGGATTAGTACGCAAGGTTGACCCTATCTGGGTGAAATATCAGATATGGTGGTCTAATTGACAGTGCCTGCAGCTCCGACACTCTGCGGGCCGAGGTGATTGCCACCAGAGAAAGGTATTTCAGTGGGCATGCCGAAGCTGGTTCAAACAGCAATAGCATGAGTTGGGAAAGCATCAGATTTAAATTCCAAGGAAAGACTGGGCTCCGAATAGGTGGTCGGAGATAAGATCCCTTCATGAAAGCCCTACAAAGCCTGTGCGACATAATTGTCACGCCTCCTTCTCCCATATGAAAATTAGATATGGCAGCCAGCTGAACCCTTATGGTGGATATTGAAGCCCCCTGATGAAAAAGAGTAGATAGAAGTTCCAGAAATTTGTGAATAGGAGCAATCAAGGGGTCCAAACCTTGTTTGGAGGCCCAACACGCGAAACGTTTCCACTTCCTCTTATACAATTTTCTAGTGGAGGATTTGTAAGAAGAGATCAGAATATGCTGTACTGCTGGAGATAAAAGATCCGACATGGCTAAGCTGGGAAGTGGAGCTGCCATGCTGTCAGTTTGAGGGAAGAGAGAGAGGGGTGAAGAACTCCTGACGAGTGGGTCAGCAGGTCTGACACTGGGGTCCAGAGTCCAAGTTTCTTCTATTTGGTGAGCTTGGAGGAAGGGGAACCAGATTTGTCGAGGCCAGAATGGGGCTATCAAGATGATCATCCTTTCCAGACCCTTGGCTTTCTGCAGAAATTTCAAGATTAGTGGAACAGGAGGGAAGGCATAAAGGAGACCCGGGGGCCAATCGTGTACAACTGCGTCCCTGGGAGCTCCCCCGGGAGGGAGAAGTAGGGTGAAATAGCTTCTGTATTTGGCATTCAAGGGGGAAGCAAAAAGGTCGCAGCAAGGCTGGCCCCATCTGCGGAAAATTCTCTCCGCTACCTGATTTTTGAGGGACCACTCGTGAGGCAACAGGATGGCTCTGCTCAACCTGCCCGCTATTACGTTGGACGTCCCCGGGATGTGCGTTGCTACGAGAAAGCGTCCGGTGGACACAGCCCATTGCCAGATCCTCAGGACCTCTCTGCATAGATAAGACCTGGTTCCTCCTTGCTTGTTTATGTACCAGACCACTGATATGTTGTCTGTCTGAATTGCCACTGTTCCCCGAGGTAAGTAGTCGTGAAAGTGTTGCAATGCTAGTAACACTGCTCTTAACTCTAGGACATTGATGTGCAATTTGTACTCCATTTCCGACCACTGGCCTTGAACTGTTCTCCCCTGAAAAAGTCCCCCCCCCCAACCCTATCAGGGAAGTGTCCGTGGTCACTGTGGCTAAAGGGGGAGGAAGAACAAATGGGCGGCCTATCGTAAGTTCCTGTCTATCCACCAACGAAGATCCCATTGGCACGATTCCTTGAGTAGGATGTTGTGTGACAACGGTAGCTGTTGGTAAGACCACTGTGTGAAGAGTAGCCATTGGAGGATCCTCATGCGCATTTTCTCCCTAGGGGGACCACAATAAGGGCTGCTGCAATCATACCTAAAACTTTCAAAACTTGTGCAGCTGGGACCCTTTTGTTTTCTAGGAGAACAGAAACCCGTTCATTTAGGGTTGAGACCCTTGAATCGGGAAGACTGATCAGGGATAAGGTAGTGTCCAATTCCGCTCCTATGAATGATATATGCTGTGAGGACGATAAGACAGATTTTTCGAAGTTTAGGGTTATGCCTAAGTGGGTACAGAGATTGATTGTATAGTCCCTGGCTTGTAATAGGTGATGCCTGGTAGTGGCGGTTAGGAGCCAGTCATCTAAGTATGGAAACACTCTGAATCCTAGTCGTCTCAGGTGGGACGCCAGTACTGCCATGCACTTGGTGAACACCCTGGGGGCTGAGGTGAGGCCAAAGGGCAGAGCTCGAAATTGAAAATGACTGGCTTCCAGCCGGAAGAGCAGGTGATCTCTGGATGGCCTGGCCATTTAGATGTGGTAGTACGCATCCTTGAGATCTATAGAGCACATCCAATCGTTCGTTTGAAGAAACAGAAGGATCGATTGTAGCGTGACCATCCGGAATTTTTCCTTCTTCACGAAGGTATTGAGTTTGCTGAGGTCCAGTATTGGCCTCCAGTCCCCTGTTTTCTTTGGAACTAAAAAGAACCTTGAGTAAGTTCCGGATCCTATTTGGTCCGCTGGGACTGGCTGGATGACTCTTTTTTTCTAACAGCCTTTGTATTTCTATGGCTGCCTGATCCCACAGATTGGGTAGAACATCTGGGAATCTTTTTTGAATAGGGGGATTGTTTAAGAATGGGATATTGTACCCTCTGGTTATTATGCTTTTTACCCAGGAATCTGAAGTGAGATTTAGCCAGGCCTCTGAGTATAAAGCCAAGCAACCCCAGACTGCCTCCAGAGCAGGACAGCCAGGCCTCCACTCAGGAGTGCTGGAAGGGCTTGCCAGGGGCGCTATCCCTGTCGCCCTGGTTCTGCGGACCCCCTCTGCCACCTGGGTGGTGTCTTCCATTCCTTCCCCCTCCTCTGCCTCTGGGGGGGGGGGGTTCACTAGGTGTGGACTGGAAAGCTCCCAGAGTCTTCCGGAAACACATTTTTCCACCTCTTTGCCCTTTGGGGTATGGTCTAGAAGGGGCGGAAAAATGGACCCCTACGGCAGACAGGGTCTTTCCTTCTTGCTCACACCTAGTGAGCGCCTTTTTCACTTTGGGCCCAAACAAGGAGGAGCCATCAAAAGGGGCATTAGTAAAGGAAGACTTAAAGGCTTCCGCAAAGGAGCATAGGCGCATCCAGATCATTGAAGCTGCAGCCCTACTCGATCCTTCGGCTGCATATGAAATAAGCCGCATGGACGAGTTCACGATAGAGTTTATGGTATTGAGCTGTGCTGTCACCTTGTCTGAGACCGCAGCATCTGTGGCACCCTGAAGAGAATCTCCCAACTCCTTGAGGAGATCTCTCTGAAGACGGGTAAAGTGAGTGAGGTAGTTCAGTGATCACATGGAAAACGTTGCTGAACTAAAGTTGTGCTTCCCGTACCTGTCCATCGTCCTGGAATCCTTATTAGGAGGATGAACAGAGGAAGATGCTTCTGACATTTCCTTCTTGGTGACTGCCACCACCATAGCGTCAACTGGGATCCCTTTGGTGAGGTATGCCTTATCCTGTGGGGCAGTGATGTACTTATTGGGCCTCCGAGGGACTGGTTCCAATGCATCAGGGGACTCCCACGCCCTTAGAGCTATTAACTCCATTAACTTGTCGAAGGGCGGAGTTACCCAGGAGGTGGAAGGTTGAGCCCCAAAAGCCTTCAGTAACACCGACTCTTCCTCAGTGGGGGCAAGGGACTGCCAGTCACCCCTCTGCTTGAGAATTTCAAGGATGTCGGCAAATGAGACATACTCCGAGGAGGACCGTGGGGACCCCTCTGACTCATCCAAGTCGGTATCCGATGTCAGAGATTCCTGTGGGGAATCAATGTGCCTCCTCTTGCACAACCTCTTCCTTGGGACATCATCAGAGGGGGCATCTGGTGAAGCTTCCGGGGAGCAGGGTTCACCCTCTGGGTTGGACTGAGGCTTTTGGTCTCTACGCTTGGCCGGGATCAGTGGTGCAGACACAGAACATGGACCCTTTGGGGAGGGAGAAGAAGAGTCTGATGATGTGAAAGTCTTAGCAGACAAGCCCTTCCTCATGGCCTCGAAGGCACCGGATACCCAGGCCGAGGGTCCTACCAGTTCCGAAGAAGACGGTGGCCTCCCCAGGCCCGGAACCACGGGCTCCTATCCAGAGGACAGAGCCGAACTAATCTGCGCAGAGGCACCGAGGGGAAGAGTAGGAACCGAAAGTTCGGTTCGACTCCCCCACTGAGGAGAGATTGTCGGCTCAGAGACCCCTTGAAGGGTACCAAGTGTGTCGAGGTCAGTGGAGCCGAGAGCACTAAGGAAGGCTTCGGCCCCGGTGGATCCACGATCATCAGATCCTAGACTCCCGGCTCCGATGACTCAATGGGTCTCGAAGGAGGATCGAGAGACGGGACAGGAAGGGTCTCAAGTTTCAAAACCAATTGGGACGAAACGCAATCAATTTTGATAAGGCCGTGTTCTCCATCAGTTTCTGTACCACTCGATCCACATCGGTGTCAGACAGTCTGGAGGAATGGGTCGAAGAGGTCACCGAGCAAAGGATCGATGAAGGGGGTACCTCTGATACTGGCTCCAAGACCTGGACCTCGACTCGAGGCAGTATCTCGGTGCTCAGCTCCAAGGTCTGTGGAGCCAGCAACCGAATCTTAGCAGAGGTACTTTGAGCCGATGACCTGGGCTCTGATACCTTCGAAGACTTTCGATGACTGGTCTGCCTTGTCCAATGTCTCCTGAAACTCTGGCTTCAGGAGACCTCTCTCAACCAGTTTCCTGCGTCTCTCCATCATCACTCTGCCACTAAACGAGTGGCAGATGGAACAATCCTCTTGATGATGGTGAGGACCCAAACAGTAGACGCAGGAAACATGGTTGTCAGTTATGGTCATTTTCTGTCCACACTGGCAACGTTTAAAGCCAGATTTGGCTTTTTCTGGCATTCTATTATAAAGCAATGCAAATGCAACTATAAATGTAAAAAGCACAGCGCACTAACCCTAATAATAATAACAGTCCAAATATATATCAATAAGGGAAAAATATAAAGTACTGTCACAAGAAACACACAACTAGAGGATTATCAGTAACAGTTTCTGTCAGAGCCCTGACAGAAAAAAAGGGAAAATGGCCTAAGTTCAAGAAGCAGCCACTCCCAAACAAGCTATCGCTAATTTAAAACACACACAACTATACTAAACTAACTACTATACTGTACTATCTATCCAATCAAAAAACTTCACAATCTAAGAATTTTAGCTAAGTATATGAATATAAAAGTAGAAAACAATATAGATTATACTGGCCCGAGCTCTCACGCTACGAGATCTGTTGCAGTGGCAAACTAGATCTGGGGGTTAGCAGCAGGGGATCATGGGATAGGGACTGTGCCTCGAGCTTCTCTTAGATGCAGAGCTTGAAATGTGGCCGACTCGGAGGAGAGGGTTAGGCTCCGAACCCGTGTGTAAGAACAAACAGCGAGATTGAACAACTCCACATTCAGAAGTTATGTACATACCATAGCTAGGTATCTGTGTTGTCCATTTTCATTCCTCCTCACAAATGGGTCCTGGATCCGACAATGGATCAAACTCAGCCACTTTAAAAGACTTTAGAGTCCAAGTCTCAAGCTCATTAGTCTACCCTTAATACACTATACCTTCCTCAAAGGGTACCTGTCAAATCTTCGAATGTTACATGGTCGAGACCAAACGTTTGAAATTTTGAGTGCTCGAAGATAGACTTACGGCACTGTATGGTGCAGAGAGAGAGAATTTCCCTTTTCTGCCGTGAAGTGCGGTCGCGGAGTTGGTATATTTAAGTAGGGGTGGTGTGGGGGGTGCAGGGGGGCTTGCCCCCCTCTGCCTACACTGTTTTTTTTCCGTGTTTTCCCTTTTTTTTTTTATGTTTGAACATCCAAATGTCGAACATTTGGTCTCGACCATGTAATGTTCGACATTTTAGATGTTCGAACATTTAACATAGACCCTTCCTCAATTCCCCAGATAGTTTGCTAAGCTATAACTGAAAGTGTTACCACAACTACAGAGAAAGAAAAGTACCTGAGGCTCAAACCTGGAGCCTATAGTTTCCGAATTCTTCCAAGCACTTCACAAAGGCACCAGATCAGGGGATGGACGGGAGGAAGAATGAAAATGGACAATACAAATACCTAGTTATCATTAAAGTACATAACTTCTAAATCTGATGTTGCCCTTTTCATTCCTCCTCACTAATGTGTCAGTCCCCAGCTACGTAAACCCCGAGTGGCCCTTAAGGAAAGTGGTGCCAGTGCACAGTCGAGACAAAGGATGCCCTGCTCCTAGAAACAATATCCAACATATGAGGAAACAAAGGTAAGAGTCAGACCAATTGGTTGCAGCACACACCGTCAACTGAGGCTCTGGAACAGAAGGCAGATGAAGTAGCCATAGCTCTGGTGAAATGAGACTTGGAAGATCG
This sequence comes from Protopterus annectens, assembly GCF_019279795.1. NCBI lineage: Eukaryota > Metazoa > Chordata > Ceratodontiformes > Protopteridae > Protopterus > Protopterus annectens. The sequence continues at coordinate 1,117,326,372 of NC_056743.1, forward strand.
GGGCAAGTCCATACCTTTTCTTAGAATAAAATGAATGAAAGGCAGTCTGTTATCCATTTAGCTAAAATAACTTTGAAAACTGCCTGTCCTAACCAGCTTGCGGAGATGGAGAAAAGCAGCTGATCAGACTTCCTGTGACTAAGCAACTGATGAGACTTCCTGTGACTTTGTTCTGTAATGGTAGAAACGTAATTGCCTGTGAACAGGTAGGACATGGAAAAAAATATTCACCTTTGGTCAAAAATTTGGGGAAGAAAATTGGTAACTGAGTGGACTGGTTAATGTAGAGACTCCGTGGTCACCTTAGGCATGAAAGATAGATTTGTTCTTAAGGATACACTATCTTTGTGAAAAATTATGCAAGGAGGTTTGGCTGACAAAGCTTGAAGCTCTGATATTTTCTTAGCAGAAGTAGTAGCTACTAAAATAGTTTTCCAAGAAAAAAAATTCATGTCACAAGAAACTGCCAGTTCAAAGGGCTTCTGGTTAAGGCCCTGCAGTACCAACCTAAGATCCCAAGGGGAGAAGGATCTTTTATTGGAGGTCTAACATGAAATTCCCTTCATGAAAACCTTACATAATTTGGAGAAACAAGATAAGAGTTTCTCTTCCAAACATGAAAACTGGATATAGCAACCTGCTGGAGTTTGATGGAGGAGAAACTAGCCCCTTCTTTACAAAGAGTGCTGAGAAAAAGAAGAATGAACGCTGTGGATGCTGAGAAAAGATCAATATTTTCCTTTGATACCCAAACAGAGAATCTCTTCCACTTGCTATTGTACACCTTTTTAGTGGAAGCCCTCAGAGGACAGGATAATGTCACGGACGGAAGGGGTGAGCCTGGACTTTATTACAATTACTGGAAATGGAGACACCATATGGTCACAGCTTTAGGGTTTGAAGGTTAGAAAGCTGTCTGACAGGTGAGATATGAGATGCTGTATGGGATTCAGAATCCAAGATTGATACTTGATAAGAAACCAAAGAAAGGGAAGCCACACCTGGCAAGGCCAGAAAGGGGCAATGAGGATTAAGGAACTCTTCGACCTGCTGGTTTTGTAGAACTTTCAGGATCAACTAGGTAGTAGGGGTAAGCAAAAAGGAGACATGGGGGCCAACTGTGGGCTACAGAAACCCTTGGTGACTCCTCTTTGGGGGTCAGAGCAAAATACCTGTTGCACTTGAAGTTCAGGGAAGAGGCAACAAGGTTGTCCCCAACAGTTGAATATCTTGTTTACTACTGTCTGGTTGAGGGACCACTCATGAGGGGTCAAAATGGACCTGCTGAATTTGTCCACCAGAACATGTGTTGCAATCAGAAAGCAGTCTGAAGACATCGTCCATTCCCAAACTCTCATGACATCCCTGCACAATGGGTAAAGGACACGTTCCTCCTCCTTTGTTGATGTACCAGACTACAGACATGTTGCCTGTGTGAACTGCAATTGTCCCCAGAGGGAGAACATCCTGGAAGGTTTGCATCCTAAGGAGGATTGCTCTCATCTCTAAGACACTGATCTGTAGTTTGGTCTCTGCAGGTGACCACATGCCTTGGACCATCTTCCCTAGGACGTCCCCCACCCCCACCCATCCATCCAAACTAGAAAGCGTCTGTGGTCACTGGGGCTATGGCAGGGGGAAGAGAGAAGGGTCTGCCCAGAGACAGGCCTTGTGATTGCAGCCACCACTGTAGACAATTTCTGCAGATCAGAGAGAGCTTTATGGGAGCAGATATTGAGTGACCAAGAATGGACCATTGAACCGCAATGATCCACTACAAACTCTCAAAGAACCTTGCTAAGGAGACCAGAATTACACATCATTAACCCCAGAGCCTGTAGAATCAACTTTGCCACTGACTGCAGGAAATTTACTAAATCTTGAACTTGTTGTCTAACAGATAAAATCCGATGCATCTGCAAGGAGGCCTCACGTTCATGGATTCCTGCATTCCTATTCATTCCTATTAACCAAATTCTGAACATGTGTCAAGTTTGATTTTGCTAGGTTTACTGTAATGCTCAAATGGTTCAAGATTCTTACTAGGTAGTCCCTGGACTGTATCATAAGATGCCTTGTTGGTGCAGTAAGGAGCTAACAATCCAGATATGGAAATGCCTGGAATTACTTTAGCCTCAGGTGAGCAGCTACGGCTGCCAAACATTTGGTAAACATCCAGGGGGCTGTGATGAGTCCAAAGGGCAGCGCTCTGAACTGGTAATGACTGGCTCCCAGCTGAAAGTGCAAATGACTTCTGGAGCATGGTCGATCTTGATATGACAGTACGCATCTTGAAGATTCATGGGGCACATTCAATCGTCCTTGTGTAAAAGTGGCAGAATATACTGAACTGTAACCATTTGGAACTCTGAAGAAATTATTCAAGTTGCTGAGATCCAGAGTAGCTGAGATCCAGAGTAGGTCTCCGGTCCCGTCTTTTTTAGCACTAAAAAAAAGTGAGAATAAGTCCCGAATCCTCTGTTCAGTCGGGACCTCTTGGACGACTTTTTTATAGAAGTTTTTGAACTTCGTATACCGCGTACTCCCTCTGACTGGGTGGAACGTCTTGGAGTTTTCCTCCTTGGACTTAGTGAAAAGGGAATGTAACAGCCTCTGGATATTATGTTGAGCACCCAGGTATAGTTATACTTGACCAGGCATCTAGGGGCAGGGATAGATGACCCCTAACTGCCTCTGGAGATGGTCAAGTAGCTCTTCAGGTGCGGTGAAAGGGCCTATCAGGGAAAAGTTCCCTGGATCCTTGATTCTACGGACCCCCTGCCTCTGGGGCAGTGCCTGCCATTCCCCCTCTGTCTTTCACAAAAGGTCCAAACAAGGAGGACCCATCGAAGGGGGCATTAATGAATGAATGATGGCTTAAAGGGTTCTGCAAAGTCACAAAGCCACATCCAGACATGTCTACTGATGACTATGCCTGTACCAGCTGCTCATGAGGTGCCTTCCACTGCATACAAAATCTGCCTCATCAAGGAATTTGCGAGGGAAGAGAGGGTAGCCAGTTGGGGAAGAGAGCTTTTTTTCAAGTCCTCTTCTGACATGCTCTCAGCAAGAGAGTTGGATAATTCTTTAGCCAGATCTCTCTGCAAATGGGTGAAGTGCGCCAAATAGTTAAATGGCCTCAGCGTGAAGGTAGCTGAAGCATAAATGCACTTTCTATGTCTGTTCAACATTCTAAACACCTTAAGTGGATGGACAGTGGAGCTTTGGCCAGCTAGCTCCTCCTTAGTGGCGTCCGCAACAGCAATGGTATGTACAGGAACTCCTTTACTCCAATACATACAATCAGATGGTGGACTTGGGCTCAATCATGTCCGGTTCCTTCCAGGCCCGTTGGGGGACTAGGTCAATCAGCTCATCCACAGGGGGAGTTCACCCATGACGTAGACAGGCCCATCCCAAAAGCCTCCACAACACAGATTCCTCAGAAGGTTGGGCAGACCTTCCACCTTTCTGCCGAAGTTCAAGAATGTCACCAAAATCAGTGTCCTCTGTGAGGAACTCCATAAGGAAGTCTGTGCGCCTCCTTTTACACTTTCTTTTCAGGGACCTCTTCCATGGGGTGTTCTGGGAAGGTATTGGAAGATGGGGGGGGTCCTCTGAGTGGAAGTAGTCTGGAGGCTCCCTGGGACAGGCTGACCTAGGACAGCAATGCTCAGATCCAATGAAGGGCGGGGCAGACCTTGAGTGGGAGGAGAAGATTCTCTAAACTTTAGAGAAAGCCCATTCTGCAACCTGGAATGGCCAACAGGTCCAGGAAGGAACCTCCCTCGGAATCAAAGTCACTGGACGGAAGAGAGCAGAGCCACCTACAGATCAGAGGCCTCCTGAAAGAACTAGACCCGAGTTGAAGGCCAAAGCCCCAAGCCTCAAAGGGAAGCAACGGATCAGGCAAAGTCAATCTCCTACAGTTGACATCTCAGATCCGGAACCTGTTATCAACCAAAAAAGGAGCAGTGCTAGTCAGGGATATAGTCTGGGTTGAGGATCATCGATCAGACATCAGACTCTCTTGGGTACCGAAGTGCCTGGGATTCCAAAACCAGGGATTGGATCAGAAAAGGAGTCTGTAGGGGAGGAGGAGGAGTACTCACAGATCTGAGATGGGACAGAGATGGTTAAGACCCCCCCCCCCCCCACTGGATATGAAGCCCTGGGATCCAGGAAAAAAGTATCAGGAATGAGGGATCATGCTATCGCAACAGGATCCGTAGTCATCTTGGAGGTGCTTGGAGCTGCGGAAGATCTGACAGATCCTTCAGATCAGACGCATGCTTTGAAACCCTAGGTACTGCAGTTAACTGATCCAAAGAAATCTTTGTATCTGAAGATGTTCTGGATGTGCTCTGATCCGATACCAATTGATCCTAGACCTTAGACTTTTTTTCTACCATGCTCTGAGGACTCCCTGAGGAAGCTGAGAGGGAGCATTTAAAGCCAGCATGTTTAATGGGAGTTTGAACCCCAGAAGTGAAAGATGCAGGCAAAAATCCCTTTAAAATCAGCTTGTTTCTGTGGTGGGCTAAAACTTGGGGATTGAAAGCCACACACAATACACACTCCATATCTAAACATCCTGGGCCTAGGCAACAGACGCACTTCTTGTGGGCATCTGTGTTAGGGATCTCATGCCCACAACAAAGTACAGTTGTGTACACTTACCATAAATGTAGATGTTCGAGTGTATTCACTGTTGCAGTCATCACATTTGGGTTATCTGCTTGCAGGTAACCCTCAGCCGGCCTGATTATCAAAGTCTTGGGTCCTGCGTCGGTTGCAGTCTCATCTTCCATGATGTCAGGTAGTCAGGGGTATAAAAGCATGCAGCCAACGCCATTACATCAGTTTTTCTTGCCCCATATGTCAGGTGCCCCCATAATGGGAGCAATTATATATAAGGTTACACCTACAACAAAAAAGCAAATACACCAAAAAGCTTTAAGCATAGGAAACAAGAATAGAGGTATAGTCAATAAAAGTCAGGGGGATGGAGGGAGGGTAACCAGGACTGCAACAGTGAATACACTCTAACATCTACATTTATGGTAAGTGTACACAACTGTACTATGTTCTTCGTGTTTCACTGTTGCAGTCATCACATTTGGGTAGATTCCGAAAGCTAAGGATGGGAGGAGGCAATTAGATAGCATTAGGACCAGCTAAAAGGCTCTGCAAGACTGCAGTGGCAAAGCCAGCTCTGGATTTAGAAAAAATTGGCAAGGGGTAATGCTTGCTGAAGGTATGTACAGAACTCCAGGTAGCAGCCTCTAAGATGTCCCTGGTAGGGGACACCTCTGAGAAAGGCTGCAGAGGTAGATGCAGCCCTGGTTGAACGTGGTCTTATAACCTGTGGGGTAGGTTTTCCATGATGCTTATAGCAGAAATTAATGCAATGGTCTATCCACTTAAAAATGGTTTGCTTTGAAATGGCCTTCCCCTTTGCCCCTGCAGCAAATGCCACCACCAGCTGTTCAGATTTCCTGGCTTAGTCCAGTCCAAATAAAATAAGTTGTCTGTGCACATCCAAGGATTGCAGTATTCATTCCCCTTTGTTCTGTGGATTAGAAAAGAAGGTTGGCAAATGAATGGACTAATTAAGAGCCACACTGTATACCACCTTGGGCATAAATGAGGGGTTGGTCCTGAGGGACACCCTGTCTGCTTGAAAGATGATAAAGGAGCTCCACTGCCATGAGGGCCTGTAATTCAGACACCCTTCCTGCTGAAGTGATGGCTAGAAGGAAGGCTGTTTTCCAAGAAAGGAATTTCAACTCTGCATTTGCAGCTGGCTCAAAGGAAGGAAGAGTGAGCTTTTCCAATACAAAGTTAAGGTTCTAGGCTGGAGTAAGGGGCTATCCTTGGTGGTCTTAAGTTTTTGGCCCCTCTGAGGAATTGCTTCAGCAGTGGACGAGAGAAGAGGGGTGGTTCTGTGTTGTAATGTGCTGAAATGGCTGAGGCATGAATTTTGATGCAAGAAAAGGAAAGGCCCTTGTGAAGCATCTCAGTTAAGTATTGAAGAATATGGGGTAAATTGGGTACTTCTGTGCCCATTCCCCCCCCCCCCCAAGTCTGCCTCCAGGAACAGAATCTTTTCCATTTTACAGCATAGGATTTTCTAGTACTAGGCCTTCTTGCCTCCAGAATGACATCCATCACTTGCTTACTGAGGGATGGTAATGGAGAGGTCAGGTAATTAGCCAGGCTGCAAGGTTCAGGGTTTGAAACTGTGGGTGCAGAATTTGGCCCTCCTGCTGGGACAGCAAGGCAGGGATCTGAGGCAGGTGCCATCACTGACAACGCGCAAGAGGGGGTACCAGTGTTGGCGTGGCCAGTCCGGTGCAATCAGTATTGTCCTTGGTTTGTCCTGTTTGATCTTTAGTAGCACTTTGGAGAGGAGAGGCAGAGGGGGAAGGCATAAACTGATAGGTTTTTCCAGGTGAAGGACAGGGCATCCACTTTCCAAGCTTGCTTGTGAGGAGTCCTTGTGCAGAATTTGTCCAATTGGTAGTTTTGAGGGGAGGCAAACAGGTCTATCTCTGGGCTCTCCCATTTGTTTCTTAACATGTTGAATACCTTTGGTTCCATTTTCCACTCATGTGGGTCCAAGACATTTCTGCTTAGGTCGTCTGCCAGTGTATTTAGCTTTCCTGGCAGGAACTGAGCCTGTAGATGCACTTGGTAGCTCAAGGCTGTGTTCCACAGAGCCATGGCTATTCTGCAGACAGGGCATGAGTGGGTTCCCCCCTGCTTGTTTATGTACCACACAACAGTGGTGTTGTCCGTCTTTACCAATAATTGTCCTGGAAGAATGTGGTCCTTGAAGGCTGCCAGAGCATTCTGTACAGTATTTCTTATTGATATGCAGGTGCATTTGACTTTGGTTCTATTTGCCCTGAATGGACTGCCCTGCCAAGTGAGCCCCCATGCATAGTCTGATACGTCTGTTGTTAGGGTTTGGCCAGCAGGGGATAGAGTGAATGGCAGTCCCTTGTTTTGGTGGCAGGCCTCTGCCCACCAAAGGAACTCTATCTTCAGACAAGGTATGATAGGAATCATTGATTCTAGTTCCTGAGAATGTTGACACCATAGGCTTTTTAGATACCATTGTAGTTTCCTCATATGCAGTCTTGCATATGGAATTAGTAGAATGCAAAAGGCCATGAACCCCAGTGCTTGCAGTATTTTCCTTGCAGACAGCTGGGTCTTTATGGCCAGTAGATCGAAGTAGGCTGTCAAATGAACTTGTTTCTCTGGCGTGAGGTAGGCCATCTGGGAAGTTGTATTCAAGTGTGCTCCCAGGAATACAATTTGTTGGCACGGTTCATAGGTTAGTACTAGGCTAACTGGCCCTGCGAGCCATTTCTTTTTTTTTTAAGCCTAGCCAATTATCCCCTGTGAGACGCAAACCCTGTACCTTGTGTTTGTAAGGCAAACACCTTAACCATTGGGCTACCCTCCCAACCCCCTACAAGATTTGATTTATTTTCATTTATGGTGTACCCCAGAGAAGTTAGCAATTTATTTTCAAATGCCAGATGATTTAATAGTATGTCCTGGCTTTCTGCCCGAATTAGACAATCATCCAGGTATGGGTATATTTGCATTTTGCAGGCAAAGAAATATTCAATGACTGGAGCTAGGCACTTTGTGAATACCCTGGGCGCAGTAGATAAGACAAAGGGCAGTGCAGAGAATTGATAGTGCATGTAGCCTGCGCTGAAGCATAGTATCTTCTGCAAGATTCCCTTATTGGGATGTGCAGGTAGGTTTCCTTTAAATCCAGTGTTGTCAATCAGGCATGGTTGCCTAGCATGGGAAGCAGCTGATGAAGAGCTAGCATCTTGAATTTTGGGATTACCAAAAATGTGTTTAGAATAGACAGGTTCAGGATAGGACGCCAGGAATGGTCTTTCCTGGCTACTAGGAAAAGTCCTGAGTAAAACCCTTGCCCCCATTCTTCTTGTGGGACAGGATGAATAGCCCTGATGCTTAAAAGAGAGACAACCTGCTTTTGAGCCTCTGCTCACTGATTTGGGGGTAGGTATGGCCAACCGTTTGGGGTTGGTAAGGAGTGGAAGTGGAATCTGTATCCTTGGGAAACTATATTTAGAACCCATTTGTCCTGAGTAATGAGTTCCCAATTTTTTGAATGCAAGGCAATCTTTCCTCCTAAAGGAACAGTCAGTTGAGCATCAGTTGAGCAGGGCTTGGAAGGTTTAAAGTTAAGTCATCGAGACAGTTTACCACAGGGGGGAGTCTTACTACTCCCTGCTTTGGAAGTGGGAGCCCCCCCCCCCCTCTCTGCTTAGTCCTGTGAGCACCCTGGGGCTGAAGCTTGGGTGTTCTGCTAGTTCTGGGTTTGGACTGAGAAGGCCTGGAAGAGGCAGGAAAGGACCATTTCTTAGGGGGCCAATGCCTACTAAATCTGGGAGGCTGTACTTGCAGGAAATCTTTAACAGTTTGCATAGATTTAGCTTTTTCCTCCATCTTTTTTAAGTATTCCTTCTGCTTTGTTGCCAAACAGACGGTCATGGTTTAAGGGAGCATCCAGTAATTTAGCTTTAACATGATCTGGCAAAGATTGTTCGTTAAGCCAAGCATGCCTTCTAAGTACAGACCCAGTGACAGCAGCCCTGCAAGATGCCTCTAATGAATCAAAACCACATTGCAAAGTATGTTTTCCCGCTTGTTCAGGAGAATGCATTAAATCCTGCAATTCTTTATTTTCAGCACAGTCAGAAATCAACATCATTTTCTATTTAAGCAATCCAATAATATGCTGCTGATACTTCAACATATGAAACTGACAGTTTAAGGCCCTAATGGCTAACGTTGCAGTAGTCTATACCTTCTTACAACATCTATCCAGTGCCCTGAAATCTCTATCAAAGGGGTAGGATTTTTGGCAGTAGTGGCCTTAATGCCCTTGGGTCTCTGTGAAATGGTCTCAGGATCCCCAGTAGGATTTTTAAAGAGGAACTTGTGAGAGTCAGGTACCCTGCAATACCGATCAGGTTTTCTGGGATCAGAAGGTAAGGTGTCAGTGGGCCAGGCTTGATTCCGAGAAGGCATCATCTACAATGTCTAGTACAGGAGGGATATCTAAAGACCTGTATTGAGGCAGGAGTAAGAATTCCCTAAGCCTATTTTTGGAGTCAGAGTAATCCTGGCTTTCCCAGCGGAAATGCTCCCCAAGAGTATGCAAGGTTTCACCAAGAGAGAAATCCTCTGGAGGAGAAGCAGAGGGAATGGAGTCCTCTGCATCAGAATCCTCATAGGTAGATAAGGGCAAATCCTGGTCATCAGAAAAAACTAATTTCAGAATCCTGATCAGAAGAATCACAAGGAAAATCAGTTCTAGGTCTCTTAGAGGGAGAAGGATGGCTTCCCCTGATTAGAGTAATAAGGTCTTCAGCCATTCTTATCATTTGTTTTTAGGCATAGGGGACTAACCATGCAGTCTGGGCGTTGGTTTTCTGGGCATGGATCAAGTTTTAGGCCTTGAAGAAGAAGATGGAGTCGGTTTAATATGCAAGTCAGTCGGTATGAATACACCCTCAGAAGCTGGTGCCTGCACACCAGCTCCGGACCCATCCAAAGTAGAGACATCCGCAGGTTCCACAGTCGAAGAAGCATCTCACAGCATACTGGACTCTGAATGGTTCTCAGTAGTGGCCTGCGAATCTGAAGTAGCAGGTATCAGGGGCTGTGAAAGCGCCTCACTGAGTACCGGCGAACTGGCGACTAGCTTAGGAGAAGCGTCGGCAGCTTTAGACCTATGCGGTCTGTCTCTGTCTTTATCTTTGCATTTTTCAGAATGTTGGTAGTCGGGTGGCTTATCAAAGCCATTTCTGGATAACGGAACAGAGTACCAAAATATTTAGATGCGAAAATGAACAGACAATGAATAGTACGAGGTTTGAATAAGGCACAAAACTGACAGCGAGGTACGTCGTGGTCAGGGCCTAGGCAAGGAATACAGTACGAATGAAAAATCTTTGATGTATTTGCTTTCCACAAGAAATACAATTGTTAACTTTTACAGACATCGGTTTAGAGCAAGAAAAAGGTTCCTCAACGAGGTACTTAGCTTAGTTGTAGACTTCGGATCTGAAACTCGAAAATGAAAATTTCAGGAGTCAGCCGACCGGCACTTGCCAACTGCTTCTGCTTCGGGCACGACACGGCAAGAAAGACTGATGTAATGGCGTCGGCTGCATGCTTTATACCCTGACTACCTGATGTCATGGAAGATGAAACCGCAACCGACGCAGGACCCAAGACTTTGATCATCAGGCCAACTGAGGGCTACCTGCAAGCAGATAACCCAAATGTGATGACTGCAACAATGAAACATGAAGAACATCTGCATCTCTCGAACCCAATTAGTTTCTCAGACATTATTACAGGCTGCACACACATACACACACACACAAATATAAAAACCCCAAACTACCATCAACAGTCAAATCAAACATTACAGGCTGCGCACACACACAGTAATATAAAAATTGCAACTACCATTAACAGTCAAATCAAACAACTATATAAACCATGTAACAAATATCCTTAACCAGAATTTCCTTTTTTTTGTGTAGTACAGTGCCACCAACACGAAAGAAAGGAGAAACTCTACAGTCTCTTATGCTATGACAACTATAAGAGGGAGGTAAAGCAGAGAAGAATAAAGAATTTAAGACACTAACAGTTTATAAAGGAATTTTACACTTAACGCTCACAAAAAATACCAACACCGCTAGCTCCAGACTGGAAACATGTCTGGACACAACGCTCGACAAGCGAGCTCTTTGGAGTTGAGGATGGCAAAATGCATTATGGGTAGAGGGAAGAGCTCAAGATGTGGATCCTAAAGTCTCAAAGTGGCAGAGTCAGATTAGATATGGCCTTTGAAACCCATTAGTGAGGAGGAATGAAAAAGTACATCAGATCTATAGGTAAAATACCCTATCACATCATCGCAAACTACAGGTGCCCACCATGAACTAGAAAAAGCAGCACACCTCCCATCTGGACTTGCTAGAGTGACTCGGTATACAACCAAACACCTTGGTCATGGAAGATTTCAACTATCCTTCCTTCAATTGGGTCACTTAAGCACAAACACAATCACTCTGAGGCTCCCGGACTTTAAAATTCAAATACCCTGGAACAACTGGTCTGCAAACCCACATGGGGCACAAATGTCCTAGGCCCAGTGCTCACCAACATGGGGGGAGGGGCACTGAACTATCCCCTGTGTGTTGCCCTCCTGTGTAAGGTCAGACCATAAATCTGTCTCGTTTGAAGTAAAGGTCAGACCTGCCCCCCACCCCACCCCCAAAAGCAAAGAAACTGAAATTTCTCCAAAGCAAACTAGAACATACTAAATGATGGTAGGAAAAATTTCGAAGTCCCTGATACCACAGCCAGAGGAGTACAGAAATGCCCTACATAGCCACTTAAACTAATATATTAACTCAGCTGTATCTGATAGGACCAAAAATGGCTCCTCCCGAAAAAAACAAGCCACCCCGGTGGACTGTTAGTATAAGTCATATAACAAAACAAAAGCAGACAGCTAAGAACAGGGAACTTACTCAACAGAAGAATACCCTCCTCAGTTTGAACAAGCAAATCAGATATTGTGTAAAGTCCTCTAAGGCTAGTTATGAGTCTAAATTAGCATCCCTAGCTAAAGACAATCATAAAGCACTCTAAGCCCGAAACTTAAAATGAATGCACAGCTATGGGCCAAACTTATACTGGATGGTACCACTCACACTGAACTTGAAGAAGCTGCTAACCTCCTAGCTGACAGATTTGGCAAAAACTTCACAATCCTCCCCCCGTCCCCACTAGCCATACTTGAAGGCATTACTCATGCCAGTCCTCCAACAAGCATCTCCAAAGAACAGGTCATACAAAACACTCTCCAAGATGAAACACATGGCCTCTAAGGAACAAGTCAACAACTCAGGGTGCTTATTAAACAATCTAAAACAAGACTTGGAAGAACCACTTGGCACTAACCATAGCTTGAGCACTGGCTTTATTCTGACAGAGGACATCAGCAACATTAATCCGCTTGCACAAAGGGGGTCCATCAACCGACCCTGAGAACTATCGATCCATAAGCCTAGCCAGCCTTACCTGCAAGGCCATGGAAAGAATCATGGAACTTATCAACAGGACACAGGTGACCTCCAAACTCTTAACCCAACCCAGTTTGGTTTTGTCAAAGGTAGATCTTGCTTATTAAACCATGTGGACATCTTTGAAAATGTCACCAAAGCCTTGGATGAGGGCAAAGGAGTACACACCACCTATCTTAACTTAGCAAAGGCCTTCAACTTTATTCCCCACTCAGGAATCAACTCTCCCAGCTGGAAATTAACTCATACATCACTAGATGGGTAGTCAACTTGCTCACCGACAAGAGTGCACACTATCAAGTTGGGAAGTAACTCCAACAGTAGACCAGTTATCAATGGAGTACCACAAGGATCTGTGCTGGGCCTCTTACTGTTTGGTATCTAGTTCTCTTAAGTACAAGCGAAAGTAGATGGCCTGTGGCTTACCAAGTTTGCAGATGACTAAACTGAGCAGAATCACAGTCTCTCAACAATGTTAACATATTACAGAAGGGACTAACAGAAATGATTGGTACCGAAGTCACAGACTAAAACTAAATGCAAAATGTCTCATTATCCCCTGACAAAGTAGCAGACCCTGCTAATTATGATACAAGTAGCACCTCTCTAACTTCAAACCCAGTGGTGCGAGACTTGGGAACACAGGCCAATAGCAATCTAAACTTCAATCATGTGTCCACAGTGGTAAGATAAGGCTTCTACATTGTGCCTCTCACAAATAAGGGCATCACATCCAAGACCAAGGAGGTTATAACTCCACTGTACTAGACCCTTATCAGAATAATACAATACTCCATTCTGTATGTACCTCACCAGACACCTACAGCAACTGGAGAGACCACAGAGGTTTCTAACCAAGAGAATCCAGGGCCTCCAAAACATAATGTACATGAAAAGAGTGAAAGCCCTGTCACTATACTCTATTATGCAGGCTGCTAGAGGCAACCTGTGCCGGACCTACAGAGCAGTCTCTCGCCCTGCCTGAATGCAAATGCTCAAAAAACATAATTGTAGACTTCACACTTAAGGTCCAGTTTCACAGCAAATTCCAAAAGCAAAAACAGATGATCTGGACCACCAGGCTGATAAAAAAAATGTTAGACGCCGAGTATTATAGGTAAAAAAAGAGGGTTGGTAATGTGAAAGGTGTAGTCCCTGGCCCTAGAAGAAGGACCATCCGAAATCGTGTTTTTCTTGATCGACTTGTTCATACTGAGAGATCCAAAAGGTCTCAGTCCCCCTGTTTTTTTTTTGGAAAAAAAAAGAACCAGTAGTAGATTCCTTGCTGGTCTGAATAGCCTTCGGAAATGATGGACTGTACTTCTTTGTCTCGAGTTAGGGATAGCCAGGCTTGGCACAGATCGGAGGAAAGTCGTTGCCCTGGTTCGGACCCCCTGCCCTCTAGCTCTAGGCGGCGTCCTACATGTTTGTTCCCCCTGCTGGAACCGACATTCCAGCCGACTCTTGTCGTCCCTTGAGATTGCAGTCTCACACCTAGTCAAGGTTTCTTTCACTTGAGGACCAAAAAGAGATGATCATCAAAACGTAGGAAGTGGCGTTTTATTAAAGGTCCAAAGTGCATGCATAGCATCCATAGTGGCAGCAGCAACCACCATAGCATCCACAGAAACTCCCTTTGTCAAATTGTGTTTATCTGTTGGTTGGCTGATAGGATGAGGGAGGAGTAGACTTGACCTGAGGCACCAGAAGGGGGGAGAGGGGCCGAGTCACACTTCTTAGGCCTGAGACCTTTTTGAATCCTATTATCAAGGACCCAAGTGTAACCACACACACAACACACACACACACACATTACACTAAAAGAAAGGAAATCTGCTATAAATACTAAACTATTTAAGCTAGTTAGCTAAGAAAAAAAAAAATATAACACAACACACACACAAAGCACTCCACTAGGGAGTAGGCCCGCCGAAGGAACTTTTAAGTTTTTGAGGAAAAAAAAAAAAATAAAATAGAAGAAAGGAAGAATACTACTAAAAAGGGAAATATAATAAACAATTTGTAGTAAAGAAAAGGGATTTAAACTTTATTTAAATGACTGATTAAACATCAGTAGTTTAATAAAATGCAGTAGGTTAGCGCTTTCAGGTTTGAAAAACCCTTCTTCAGACAGTAAACAAAAGTTTTTAACACATTTTAAAATACATAACAGAGAATCAAAGACTCAGTAAAAAGCCCTCCTCTTTTTTAAAAAAGGCTCGATAGGAATGACACCATTCAAGCCAGGTGCTCTATCAGCACCCAGACTGATTATCCATCTAGTTTCACTACATTCTATTTCTCAAATACACCCCCCCCTCCCTGTTTAACACCATTTATGTAGTGTTAGAAGTCCCTTGTGGCATTATCTGCTGCTGGTTAATCACCTCCACAGTAGAGTCTTGCCTAGGTGCTGTGTCGATGTTTGATGTCATCACTTCCATCCTGATCCCTATATCAGCTCCATTGCCTCTTACACCCAAATTTAAGGTGGAATGTTCCAAGTTATTATGTCCGTTTTGTGGACGATGTCTTCCTGCTTTGGACAGAGACACAGGAACAGCTTTATGAGTTTAGCTACCTGGAAAGCACCACTGATTTTTTGAGGTTTAGTATTTCACTCTTTGATACTATAGATTTCTTAGATGTCCGAGTGACAAAAAACACAGAGGATTAAGACTGTTATATAGGAAGGAATGCTGGAGAAATACTATCCTAGCTTATGATATGCACCCAAGACATACATTCAATAATATTGCTTAGGGACAATTTTTTCGAACATCTAAGTTATGTACTAATGACGAGACATATAGAGAGAAGTCTGCAGAATTGATGGTGAACCTAAAAGCAAGGGGATATAATTGATACATAATACAGCGGGCATTTAAGAGTAAAGAAGAGAGGCTGAATAAAGCAAAACCCTTATTTTCTGGAAATGTACAGGTGCATGACAGGGAGACTGATATAAG
The DNA here is from genome assembly GCF_019279795.1 of Protopterus annectens. NCBI lineage: Eukaryota > Metazoa > Chordata > Ceratodontiformes > Protopteridae > Protopterus > Protopterus annectens. Next base: position 1,117,341,511 of record NC_056743.1, read on the forward strand.
CAGGCAGCTCCTTCGAATTGCTTTGAATTACAGTAACAATGTGGGGAGGGGGGGGGCATATGTGACATTATTCGTTAAAACTGGAAAATCTTCTTAACTGATGACAGAGTGAAGGCATTAATAACTCAGGAACCCACATTTTGTTTTAAACGTAGTAAGAATTTAAAGGATTTGCTTTGTACAGACCAACAGGGGGTTAAGGAAACATGTCATGGGGCGACAAGGGACATTCCCCTGTAGACATTGCAAAGCCTGCCAGTATAGACATAACACATTTATTCATCCACTGTCTGGAAAGAGCTATTCATTGAAACAATATGCTGACTGCTTGACCAGCAATACTCTATACTTGGCTGACTGTATGCAATGTTGTTCATCTTATGTCGGTAAAACAAACTGTAGATTGAAATACAGGGTGTTGCAACATATGTCAGCTATACGTACATATATAATATATACATAATGCCCTGTATCAGCATGTAAAGCAGTACCCTGGGCATGTATTTTCCTTTATGGTTCTGCAGGTCATTCATCCAATCAGGAGGGGGGTGATTTGAGAAATATAAAGGAATGAAGCAAAACTAGATGGATAACCAACCTGGGTGCTGATAAAGCACCTGGCTTGAATGGTGTCATTCCTATCCAGCCTTTTTTTAAAAAAGAGGAGGGCTTTTTACTGAGTCTTTAATTGCCTGTTATGCATTTTAAAAGCTGTTCAAAACTTTTGTATGTTGTCTGAAGAAGGTTTTTTTCAAACCTGAAAGCGCTAACCTACTGCATTTTATTAAACTAAATGTCTTTATCAGCCTGGTGGTCCGGATAGTCTGTTTTTGCTGTTAATGGGAATGCTGCACATCAACAAATCAAATGGGACAAGAGTCACTCGGCTCCAGGGATCTTAACCTAGCCAGTGACATTAACAAAACTTGTTGGAGATGCATCTACCAGGGATTGTCACTCCTCTGGAATAAGGTCCCACTTCACGTGAAGCAGAGCTCCTGAATGACCCTATTTACGTGGAAGTTTGACAACTGAATGGGGGACTAATTTCAACCCATGGGTGGCACCTATGTCCCCCTCATAGATGAGGCAGTCGGTGCTGATCAAAGAATCACCAACAATGACCATCGAACTATGGTCAATTAGGGTACATTGTAAAAAAAAAAAAAAAAAAAAAAAAATAGTGCTAGACTTGTAAAGGCCCTAGGGCCATTAGCCTAGTAACTTTCTATGAACTTATCACATTCCACTGCAACACTCATTTCTCAGGAATGCAGAGGGGACCACAGAGATCACAGCAGCCAATGAGCTCATAAGCAGCAGTACAGATGAGGCTACACCCCAAGATGAGTACTCACCCAATCAGCCAAGGCTATAAACTTGCGTACTCTTTCCAAAAGAGGCAGATTGCAAAGTTTTCCATCTACACTGACAGTAGCAATATTCTGATAAAACATCAAGAGATGACCACCTAAGATTTATGTTGCCCCACGTTTCACAACCAAAGAAGCATACACAGCTAGAACAATTTCCAAGTCCATATAATGGGGCTAACAGATATTAGACACCCAGGAAGGGAGAACATAAATCATTTTCTTACACAACTCTGGACACCATGGCCAATGTACTACTAAAAATGTTGATTTCCAAGGAAAACCTGAATAGCAAAACTTAGTAGTAACTGCAAGCTGTAGGAACCTATATGGACTCAAGCTACCATGGGCAGCTTCGGGTCTTAGCTGCTGGGAAGCAACACATTAATCTACATACATACACATGCATTCTTTTTTCCATTTTTATTTTCCCCCCTACTAGCACTATACATGCTTCAAAGGAAGACAACAGTTAAGGACTTAACCAAACACAGGAATGCAGTGGCCTTTTCCAAATTACAATCCAATGAAACCACCTCATCCTGTCCAAACTAACCAGCTAAACAGGCAAATATATTCAAGAACAAGCTACTGGTAAAAAAAAAACTTACTTTTTAATGAAATCAACTAAGCGCTTTAAATAACAGGGACATCAGAGTTGTAATCACCAGCTTCCTCCTACAATTTATACTTCAATCCACCAACCAAATAAGAATGACATAATAAAAACACATTTCCTGATATAAATGCTGACAAACTCCTTTATCTTGTTATGAATTACACTTGATAGTTAAAAAGTCATGCATCATATAATTCATATATGTATACAGTTTAAAAGAATCATAAAACCAAGTTAAAAATGTGTATAAATAATGAACAGTTAGTAGGTGGCAAAAACCTCAACCACTGCCTAGCACACTACCAAAAATCACAAATCGATAAATGAATAAGTATATAAATATATACATGATTTAATTCACATATATGATTGATGTAAACTTCAATTTAAACTATTTTCCGTCATCTTAAGTACAATTCAAATGGAAGCGGAATCACTTAAATCTGGAGGTGACCAGCATTAAACCTCAGTTGCCATGTTGGTTCTTTAACTTCGTGTTTTTTTCAGGATCACCTCCTGTTAAAGATCTTAACACTCTGTCAATCACAAAAAAGTCTAAATTCCTTAGTTTGTGCAGACTGTCACATGTCTATAAAAGACATTATTAGACTGATGTCTATTAATGTCATAAATGTTTTACAATATGATCCCGTAACCTTTGGTCAGTTTTGCCCACATAACAGGAGTACATGAGCTGCAAAAGCCCAACATATACCACCGAGGTGGTATCACAATGACATTTTCCAGGACATGACAAATTTCAAGAAAATCCATCCGTATATATGGACCTTCATGGATGAACCTACAACATTTGCATTTTCAACAAATGTTCACAGAATGTAGACAGTTGGCGAAAAATGCTTCAGTCTGTCTTTCAATCAAGTTCTTAATATAGGGTCCTTTATAGAAAACCGTTGGTTGTTCACATTTCTTCCTTGTATCCCTAAAAAAAAAAAAACACCAAGTCCCCACAGGTTTTTAAATGCTGTGATGTATTTAAAAATGTCACAGATGAATGGTACTTTATCATTAATGCTGTCACAATCTTTAATAACTTCCATATCTGTAGTATCATTCGGCGTCAATAGTAAGGGTGCAAATTTAGTTTTTCTACCATCCAATACTTCAATAGTCATTAGTAAATTATCAGGGTATCCCTCCCATCTTTAAACATGCCTCTGAAAAGTATACTTCCCTCTCGAAAGTGTTGTCACCCATAATCATTCTAGAGAGTCGGACAGATTGCCCCTTAATCTCTGTTGATACAAGGGATGACAACTTTCAAAATGCAAATAAGACTTGGAAAATGTCTCTTTCCTATATATGGTAGAAGTAAAACACTGAATTTCCTCAGCAGAGTTTTGGGATTTAGAACCTACACAAAACTAAGCCCTCTCTCTGCTAGAATCGTCTGACATGACCACCGCAGAAATATGTTGACTGCCCCAATTTACAGGTACTGAACTCTGTACCAGAATTACTGTTTAATATTTTTGGCAAAAAAAGAAAACCAGAATACCGTGTCTTCATATGAATATTTTAACTTTGTTTTTTTCAAGGGTATCTTCAGTGACCAATTTGGAGAAAGAATATCTGACGTATAAAAGGAGTCTCTTCCCCGGGACACATCCAGCAGCATCCCCCAGTATGTCTCCATGTCCCAGTACAGAAGGTTCTCCCATGCCCAGTCCAATCACTGGAATAGCCAAACAGGACGTGTCTGAAAGAACCTCACCACAAAAAGCCAGAGAGGCAAGTGGTCTGAGGAATGAGTGCTGGCCACTACAGAGTCGCCCACTATCAGCTAAGATGAGGATTGAGCCCACAGAGTAGTCAAGGGCTCTCTAATATGTTTTTTTTTTCTTTCTACAAACTACAGAAGTCTGATCAGCAGAAGTGGGGTCAACATCCATGCTGTGATTGGGAAGCATGCTTCACATGCAGTCAGAAATGCTGGAACAAGTCAGTCAGAAGGCAAGATACCAAACAGTTTGCATGAACAGCTCACTTGACTTTCATATGCATACAATGTCCCCAAACCACCAATGTATAGTAGCACACCAAATTCTGACAAACTCCTTTAGAATAAATTTAGTCTGACAGAAAAAAATGGTAAGTACATTTTCGTACCATAATACAAGCACTACATTTTCTGTAGTATACCCTGCCCAAGTAAAACAGTTCCTCACATAAAACTTGTATTCGAATACTCGTATGTTTACATAAGCAATACACTTCTTCACAAAATAAGCCCTCTAATTAGCCCAAGCTAAAAACAGCAGTCCCTGATATGAAACGATACCAGGTTTCAAAAAAAGGACAAAAGTGCCAAAATAAATGCAAGTAAATATATATTTTTTTTCATACTATAAATGCACATAAGTTCATAGGTTCATACTAGGCTATCTGCCCTAGGGCATTTATAAGCCTAGCCAGAATGTGTTTGGCTTTCGCCACCCATTTTAAATTCATTTTGCTATGCCCTTTTTCGAGGTTAGTATACTGTGCCTCAGTCTAACAGTGACACAGAAGTGATACCCGGGGTAAACCTACGATCTCCCATCCACTCATCAAGATTCCTCTTGAAGAGAGTCAATGAGGGACTCTGCCTAACCTGGACTTGGATTTTATTCCAGAGTGAAGGGAGCCTCTGGGTTATGAATCTGTCCCTCCAGCATGCCCTATTTATTTCAGTGCTGAGGTTCAAGTCTCTCAAGCGCGTAGCTCGATGGGATTTGGATTTTCTGAGGAGCAGCATGTCCATTAATTCCAGGTTGGACATGGCTTTATACGTCAGGCACAGATCGCCTCTGAACAGGCGGTATGCCACTGAGTAGAGCTGGAGTTTCTTTAACCGGGTAGCATATGGCATCTGTTTGAGCCCTTTGATCCTCTTGGTGAGGTACTTTTGGGGTCTTTCCAGTTGCTGCAGGTGTCTGGTAAGGTACATCACAAAAGGGGCATTGTACTCAATTATGGGCCTGATGAGGGATGAGTGAAGAGGCATGATGCCCTCCCCTGATCTAGATGTGAATCCCTTCATGATTAGGTGGGCTATATAAAATGTTTTTCTAACCACTTTGGCCACGTGGTTGTCAAATGAGAGACTGCTATCAACTTGGGTCCCCAGGTCCCTAATTACTTATTCTGTACTTAATGGATTACCACCCATGTGGTAATTTGTGGGCACTTTGTTTTTGCCAACGGGGATGACTATACACTTTTTGGCATTTAGCTTGAGGCCATGGCTCTGGCACCAGTTGTCTGTTTCTATGAGGCCCTTTTGGAGGATGCTTGTGTCGGCTGGAGAGTCGATTATGGCGCCCAGTTTGCAGTCATCTGCAAACTTGGTCAGCCACAGTCCTTCCGTGTTGGCCTGTACCTCCGAGAAATATATACCAAACAAGAGAGGTCCCAGGACTGAGCCTTGTGGGCACCACTTGTAACTGGTTTGGAGTCTGACATGGCTCCAGCAATTCTAACCATGTGGGTTCTGTCCTTGAGCCAGTTTGCAATCCATCTACTGACATATGTGTTTATATTTAAGCTGGTGAGCTTATCTATAATGCCCGAGTGGGGTGTTGTATCGAAGGCTTTTGCGAGGTCCAGGTAGGCTGTGTGGACCACCTTCCCTTGTCAATGACCTTGGTAACTGTTTCAAAAAAATCAACCAGGTTTAAGAGGCAGGATCTGCCCTTAAAGCCGAACTGGGTAGGATCCAGTGTCTGTAGGTCCCCAATATCTTTATTTATGAGGTCCATGATGATCCTTTCCATAGCTTTGCAGACCAAGCTAGTCAGGCTTATGGGGCGATAGTTTCCAGGATCCGTTGAGGCACCACCTTTATGGAGAGGGACCACTGTTGCTGTACGCCACTCTTTGGGCACATATCCTGTAGTAAGGCTGAGATTGAACAGTAGTTTTATGTGTGGGTTTAGCTCTTCTTGGAGTTCATGTAGGACGCAGCCCGGGATGCCGTCTGGTCCCACTGATGCTGTGGGGGGGGGGTTGCGCTGAACCTGTCAGCTAGGATGTTGGCAATGTCTGTGGGTTCGGTGAATTTTTTGTAATTTTGGACTAATTCTGAGCATATCTGGGAATTACCACCCAGGTTTCTAACATAACTAATGAAAGCCTTGTGATTATCCTTAGTGTCCTGTGCAATTTGTCTCTCAAAGCTGGCCTTAGACAATTTTATGAGTGCCCGTAGTTTTTTGCTAATACCGACCAGTGATGCCTTCCCTTTTTGGGATTTTGCTCTATCATTTAGTAGCTTCCTCCTTCTATTGTATAGTTTATTTATGGCTGGGGTCCACCAGACAGGACGTCTGCCTTTGGAGGATTGGGTCTTGGTTTTATTTGGGATTGCATGATCCATGCATTCCTGAAGGTGTTCATAGAATGCGTTTATAAAGGATTCTGCGGTCTGGGCCGATTTTCCACAGGCCGGGGCTTTGAAGGATTCCACCTCGGTTTTGAGGAGTGTGAAATTTGCTTTAGAGAAGTTTTTCACTGTGGTTTTCTGGGCAGGGGGTGGGGTCGGGATGTGAATATTCAGTGAGATTAGTTTATGGTCTGATCTTACCAGTGAGGGATACACTTCTTGTCTGGAGCATAGAGTCTCCATGTTGGTGATGATCAAGTCCAGTATGTTTTCCCCTCTTGTGGGAGTGGCAACAAGTTGTTCCATAGCATTCGAGTTTATAAATTCTAGGAACCTTTGGGCAAGGGTGTTGGAGCTAGAGTAATGCTCCCAGTCTATGTTTGGGTAGCTGAAGTCGTCCAATATAATGGTGTTTGAAGAGACCTTCATATTTTCCAGTGTTCTCAGGAAGGCCGAGTGGGGTTCCTGGGTTTGTGAGGGTGGTCTGTAGCAGGCTATAAACTGGAAGGCAGTTTTACCCACTGTTAGTTGCACATGGATAGTCTCTGATGCTTCGTGCTTTGCCACCAACCTGGAGGTGTGGGTATCTTTGATGAATATCGATAATCCCCGTGGTTCGGCCCAAGTTTTGGGGCCGAAAAGCATGGTATGAGGTATAACCTGGTAGTGCTGGGGTGCTCTCGGGAGCCCTGAACCAGGTTTCTGTTACTGCACAGATATCTATGTTCTCCATGCTAAGGAGAGTTTCGAGTGTGTGCATCTTGAGGTTTAGACTTCTGGCGTTGAGTAGCATTACTCTTAGTTTCTTATCCCTTGTGATACCTATGGAGGTGGGTTTATCTTTTGAGCCTTGCCTAAAAATGGCACTATGGGGGTAGCAACAGCCTTTGCCAATATCCGAAAGCCCAGGGGTGACAGGTGCAAGCCATCCCTAGCAAAGCATTGTGGTTTGTCGAGCATATCATCCCAAGCTGACAGGCACTGGATCCCCTTTGAATGACACCAGTACTTAAGTCAATTGTTGAAATTGATCATCTTGTGTTCATATTGTGGCATCATTCTTGGTGAGGGTAAGATGCTACTCAAGGTCAGGGTCATACCGGCCTAGGCTACATGCTCAGTGAGCTCCTCTATGTCTCTTTTCATGTAGTCCAGGGAGGTACATCTCAGGTCATTCACACCAGCATGGACAATGACTGAGTCATATTTGTACTTGCCTTGAAGTGACCTGAGTGCTTGTGTTATGTGGCAGATCCTAGCGCCCGACAGGCTGCTCACCGTGACCTTCTCCTTGTTCAGCCTGGTTAGCGGGACGTCAGTGTGCCTGACGATAGAGTCACCTATTACAAGTGTACCAGGTGTGTTGTTTAGTCTTAAGGGCTGTGACTGTACGGCACACTGGCTTTGTGAGATATGTGTTGCACGAGTTTTGTTTTGGGGTAGCGGTTGCTTGGGTGTCTGCTTTGGAGGTCTCTGCTGCTTAGGCAGATCTTTATTTAGAGCCTCAGAGTATTTTTTTTGTGATTACGTGTTTGGTTTGCTGTCGTGGTAGGTCTATGTGAGACTGGAATTGTAGTGAGTGTGGTTTCCTTCTCCTCCTGACTGGTTTTGCCAGTACTGAGTTGAGAGAGCTTAGCCTCCAGTTTGGCTATATGGTTGCATCTCTCACATGTGTTGGAATTTGTTGGGAGGAGGAGAGGGTTGTCTGTGTACATGAGGCAGTTGTAATATTGCCTCAAGATTCCCAGATTCACCTGCTGGACCGGAGAGGAGATTGACAACTGACCTTTGGACATGCTAGAATAATATTGGGAATTCCTTTATAATTGAAAACAAGGGCCAGTGGGAAGTGAGGGTGTAGTGCTTTTAATTTTTAGTGCTGACTTATATAATTGCTTTAGTGAGCAAGTGTCAGGTAACTTGAGTGCAATGTGTTACAGGTAACTTAAATGCAAAAATGACAAACAGTAACTTTCTTTCAAGTGAAACAAGGAAATAAGTACAGTAAGCAATGCAGATATCCCTAGTGATCCACAGAAGCGCTGAGAAGGTTATAAAACAAGTTTGTAAACATAAGGGCATCATCAGCGTTTTAAGCTCTCGAGTTTTAATACACTAGCAATTGAGCAGGATTGTCTAATTTCATTCTACTAATAGCGTATTGATGTTCATACATCCTTTCGGTAGAATGAAATTAGACAATGCACTTGCCAAACATATTCTGAAGTGTAGTAATCATAGCTTTAAATTTGCAGTCACTGACCAGGTTAATCAAACTAAAAGAGGGGGTCCAGCTTGTTTGCAGTTGGAAGAACTGGAGTTAGAATGGCAAATAAGGCTTAATGCTTATAATTTCCCTGGTCTAAATGAATCCTGCTCAATTGCTAGTGTATTAAAACTCAAGAGCTTGAAACGGTGATGATGCCCTTATGTTTACAAACTTGTTTTATAACCTTGTTGTTATTACTTTTTATTTATTACTATTTTTTCTTTTTTCATGTGCATGGTTTTAAAGGGTTCTACCAACTGTTGACTTTATGGAGTCATAGGTTATACAGATACATATGTTTGCATTAAGCACTATTGTACATTGTTAATTCATCTACATAATGTACGCTATATCATTTTTAATATACATAAAGTGTATAATCTGATATTATATGCATACATATGTAGCTATAATATTTTAGTTTAGGTTAGTTACTATTAAGTGGTAGCTTATATATATATATATATATATATATATATATATATATATATATATACTTTTAGAGTAAAGAGTTCATTATATGTCACTTTGAGCTACTTATATAACTGTAGCTTTAAGAAAAAGAAAGGCGGATTATTTGAAATTTTAATTGAAAACTTGATTGTTTGGTTTATATAAACCTGACTTGTATATGTGTTGAGTTTTTCTGATGAAGTGTACTCATCGAGTGCACGAAAAGCGCTTCAAATAAATAAATAGTTGATTTAGTGAATGTAGGTTCGCTCTTGGTTTGTTCTGTGACCGTTTTGTACTAAATGGAGAATTGTAGATTAAACAAAGTGAGGGAGGGGTACCTTTCTGGTTCATGTCAGGATGTCAGCTGAAGATTTACAATGTACTATAATTTATAATGCATCTAAAATATGAAACTTGAACTAAGAATAGCACCCAGTGGTAGATGTTGGATAAGGAAGCAGTACAACATTTATAAATAAAAACAGTTCTGCGCCACAAAGGGGAAAGTACTCAAGAAATTCTGGTAAAGGATTTTTTTCTGGAAACTAGAAACCGTAATCTGGATGAATAGTTTTATTCCACTAATTATTTCGCACATTTAAAGAGTTTAAAAAGCATGTACAATGTAACAAATACTTAAGTCAGAGGAGAAATGCAGACTAGTGTTGATAGGCACAGAGATTTTGTTAACTGCAGTGAATGGTTTATTATCACAACTTTGCGTATTGCAGTATAAAAAAATAAATGCTAACTTATTAAATGGCAGAAGCGTTTAAAAACGAGATGCAACAGCATTCACATTACATATGAAGATTACACTGGTCTTATAACATTTCAATGGAATGATGTGCTACAGATAATACAGTATAATGCATACACTTGAATCAATCAAATAAGAATAGTAGTAAGATGCACAAATTTGGTGAAAAAGGAACAAAGAAAAAATATTGTAAAATATTGTAAAATGAAAATACAGTGCACTATTTAAGTATACAAGGAAGATGGAACCTGGTCATCCCTAGTCCACCCCCTCTGAGTTGCAGGAGTTTAGATGCTAGGCAGATCTGACCTAGCATTTTTTTTAAAGCTTCACCAGGCACTCAAGCTCAACCTCCTTCCGTACTCTCAATCATGTTTCACACCCCACCCAGTCTCCGCTAGAGTTCGCTGCTTACTCTCTATAGAGATTACTGTAACAGAACGGCAGGAAAGGACAAAGTGAATGGGCTTCATAAAGAGAATTTCAACTCTGCAAATGAAGATTTTTATTTAACATTTGTTCACTGGGATAATCTGAGTGGACAACAAGTGTCCGGTTTCAGCAGAGGCCCAGACAGAAAAGCTCCGCACAGTACAAAATGAACAGTAATCAACAGTGACAGTTATAGATTACAAAAGTTTAAATATTAACAGTTAACATGTTATAAAAGTACAAAGTAGAAAGATAACTGGAGAGAACTTATTTAACACGAGAGGCATTACAAATATTACATCAAACGTTGGTTGCTAATGAATAAATGTGGCATAACATGTTCGAGGCAAAAATGTAAGTACAATATGTGTGCATAGCATTTTCATTTCAAAAACACATGTACAATATTTACAATGACCAATGGTTGAGCACATTATCAGTATTCACAAGAAGCTTAAGGAAAAACTCTTGCAATGTAGTAAGGCTTCAAGGTGGGCTATTACAGTTGCATAGCCAGTTGACGTGAAGGCATGATTTAAGGAGTTTTTTGAAAGTGGAAGTGCAGTTTTGTAATCAGATGTCTGGATGAAGGGTGTTCCAGGTTTTAGCAACTTCGTGAGGGAAGAGAGATTCCTCAGAGCTGTATTTACATCAAGTTTTTTTGATCAGGGCTTTATTGCTGGAACATAATTGTCTATTTGAATTGTAGAAGTTTAGTAGGCCAAATAGAGCAGGGGGTTTTCTCTGGATAGTATTGGTATGCTAGGCTGAGTTGGTGGTATCGTAATAAATTGGGATATTCAAGCCAGTGTAAAATATGCAAGGACTGGCAGTGGTGAGAGCGTGACTTGGCACTGGTAGCAAATTTGGTGATTTTGTTGTCACATGTGGAAAGTTTAAGGTCAAGTCTTGTTTAGGTTTGTTAGTACTGGGGATGCATAAAGTAATGTTAATAAAAGATGGGTTCTGGCTATGGCAGTTCTAGACTCGGAAGTAAAATACTTTTTGCAGCAATACAGGGTCCCTAGCTTTTGTGGACTTTGGAGATAGTTAGGGATAAATTTGTTGTTTCTTAGCTGTTGGTTAATTGTAAGTCCTAGTAATTTGGCCTCTGGGAATGGGGTGATGAGAGTTTTATTGGCTGAGAATATAGAAAAGGTGGTTAGGTTGTTAGTCTTTGTTGGGTGGAACAGTATAAGTTGTTTTTTTTTTGTGGTTCAATATCAACTGTGATTTATTTAACCAGTTTTCTCTGTCTGCAAGGGATTCCTGGGCCTTTTGTTGGAGAAGATGGATAATGGATGCAGAGCAGTTTAGGGCTGTGTCATCTGCATATTGCACTATTTCTGCTTTTATGGTTAAGCAGGATAAGTGATAGAGAGAAGAAAGACATCTCTGGCTACTGTGTAGGTTCACTTACATCAATTGCATTGGGGAAAGATTGTACCTCATGGGCTGTACTGTTGGTCGTGGACAATAACTGTACAGGCAATAATAGGGTAGCAAGGATTCCCAACCAGTTTCTTTTTCCTCTAGGACGTCGCTGCAAGTAGCTTTGCAGATCACTTTCTGATGAAGACTTGCCTTTGTCGAAAATGTATAGATTGGGTTGGCGTTATTGGTGTTTTGTGATTTTCAATAAAAGATCCTTTTAAGAAGGAATCCTGGTTTCCGACCTCTATTTGGACACTCCTTGCAAGTCCTTATTTTTGGTTTTTGCTTTTATGGTTGTTAAATGAAGTTGGTTTGTAAAAATGTTGAAAAGAAGGGGGCCGAAAATAGAACCCTGAGGCACGCCTAGTGCGACTGGGAAGTGGTGAGGATAGGGAGTCCAGCCATTTGACAGACTGAAGACAGCACTCTAGGTAACTTCTGAAACACAGCAGGGTGGGGTTGTCCATGATGAGGTCAGAAAGGGAGGTTACGAGTTTAATTGTGGGAAACTGTATCAAATGCTACGGATAAATCTAGAAAGATAGCAGACACTAGTTTGCATTGGTTTCTGTGTGTGTTTATAGTGGTGGTGAAATTAATTAGGGCAGTGATGGTGCTATGGGACAGTCAAAAACCATGTTGAGTTTTGGATAGTAAGTTATTGGAGAGAAGGTGGGCAAGGAGTTGGCAATGGATATATCTTTCTAGAATCTTTGATACAGGTGACAGGATCGCAACTGGTCAGAAGATAGAGAGGTCGGTAGAGGGGCCACCCTTGTGGAAAACTTTATTCATCATTCACTTCACAAGGATGGAATGGTGTGTTCAGTGATGGATCTATTTATTAGTAATGAAATGGGGTAAGCTATGGCCCTGGATGCAAGTTGAAGATACTCTGCAGGGAGACTTTCAGCAGCAAGGGTGGTGAGCTTGAGTTTAGATTAAGAGGTTTTGGATAGTTGATATTTGTACTGGCTTGAGTGAGAAGGGGGAATTGTTTTTTAGGCCCTTAGGAGATTTTCAGTGGTCAGTGAGACTTGTATTGTTTATAAGTTTAAGTATGGGGGTAAAATAGTTGTTGAAAATGGAAGCTATGTCTGAATTTGATCCTTCTATATTGGGTGGGGTTGTAGTGTTTTTTCCGGGCTGGAGGACATTGTTCACTGCTGCCCAGAATTTTTGTGGGTTGGTACGGTTTCTTATGTAGGGAAATGTAATCATTTTGTCAATTTTAATTTTTTTGCCTTATTGCATAGTTCAAGAAAGGCTTGCCTAGTTGTGGGGCTTTGAATTTGCACCAGGTCTTCCAAGCTTTATCCCTTTCTTTGGGAAAGGATCTTGTGGTTTTCTGTAGCCAGGGGGCATGGTTACTACAAATCCTAATTGTTCTAATTGAGGCGAGGTGGTTTAGGATGTTCAGAAATGTGGAGTTAAATTATTCAACTGCCTTAAACCAAAGAATCTGGACTAGAAACTATTCAACTGCCTTGTCTAATGGAAGGGTTCTGATGAGAGACCAGTTGCAGGATTTTAAGGCATCCAAGAAGTGATCAGTGGGGAAGTTTTTGTGAGCATGGGTTTGCAGTAGGGATGGAGTGTTATTAGATACAAGTTCATATCTAAGAATAAAAGTGGGATTGTGGTCGCTTAGAGAGTTGGCCAGCGTACCGCATCAATGGCAGTATTGGGGTGGTTTGTGAGGATCCAGTCTAATGGATTATTCCTTTTTTGTGGCTTTATCAATACGGGTGGGTATTTGTATGAGTTGGGTGAAGTTATATAGGTTAACGTGCTTAGCTGGTGTGGGAGAGTGAACGGAGTTCAGTCGATGTTGACATTGCCTAGCAAGATAGTTTCTTGGGGAAGGGAATGGGAAGGTTCAAAAGCGGGTGTTGGAAAGGATACAAAAACAAATGCAAGTCCCATGAGGGTGCTAGGTCTTTTACAGGAGGTATCAAATTATTTCTTTAAGAAAGACTTTACATAGCTTGTCAGAGGCCAAGAAAAAGTCCTGAAAGCACAAATGGAAACAAAAGATGACTGCTTAATGTACCTTAATTGTAGAGAAACTGGAATTAGCTGAAAGCAAGGAAGACAAGCACAGTATCTCTACCACTGGAGCAGTAATGGGGTCACCATTATGAGATTCAGCCCACACTGATTTTTTTTCACATGTTTTGTGTGTAGATTTCTAAGTAGTAGTGATTTGTAAAACATCTATGGAAAGGAAAGTGCTCTATACCATCAACAAAACTGGAGAAGCCAAGTTGTTAGTGTTAGGCTGAGAAGATCCAGATGAAGATCCCCAGATGTGCAAGAGATCAGACCTTGGTTTGGTTCCAAGAAAGTACAGTTGTGTACACCTACCATAAATGTATCACTGTTGCAGTCATAACTGTAGGGTGCTGCCAGAATCCCAAAGTCTGGGTACGGGCGTCGGCTACAAGCTTCGAGTACCGGACTGCTTGTGCACAGTACATAGCCCTCAGCCCCTAGATGTCAGAAGTCCCCAAAAAAAAAAAATGAATCCAACAAGGAAACACAAATACACCACAAAAAGGAAAAGGAGAAAAAAACATCTACATTTATGGTAGGTGTACAACTGTACTATGTTCTTCGTGTTTCACTGTTGCAAAAGCCTGCCCTGGTCTTAGAAAACAGGGGAGATTGTAGTGCTTGGAAAAGTATGCACAGAACTCCAAGTGGCAGCTTCAGGACTCCTCTGAGGAAAGCTGTAGAAGTGGCAGCTGCTCTAGTAGAATGACTTCTAATGGTACCTGGAAACTGTTTCCCATGAGTGTAACAAAATCTGATTCCAATAAGCAATCCATTTTGAAATAGTTTGTTTTAGAAATAGGTTTTTTTCAGAGAACTGGAGGCAAAAGAAACAAACAATTGATTAGACTTTCTGAACTCTTTAGTCTTGTCCAGGTAAAATCGTAACTGTCTGTGCACATCTAATGAATGCAAAATCCTTTCCCCTTTATTTTGAGGATTTGGAAAGAAAGTAGGAAGGTGAATTGTCTGATTTAAAGCCACAATCACCTTAGGCATGAAAGTAGGGGTGGTCCTCAAGGATACTCTGTCCTGATGGGAAATAAGGTATGGTTCCCCAGCCATGAGAGCTTTACTCCTCTGAGACCCTTCTGGCAGTCAATGCTATAATAAAGAACAGTCTTCCAAGATAAAAACTTAATATCTGAAGATGCAGCAGGCTCAAAGGAGGCAAAGTAAGTTTTCTAAAACATAATTAAGATGACAGGAGGGTCCTGGGAGGCCATAATTTTTAGCCCCTCTCAAATTGCTTTGCACCACCAAAGAGAAAACAGGAGGGATGAGAAATGAAATGAGCAGAAATAGCAGAAGCATGATGAAAATCTGGAAAGAAAAGGAAAGTCCTTTAGATAAAAGTTCAAAGGTAAAGCAAAATAGAAGAGAGATCAGGTACCAGAGGATCCGAGCCAAATACAAAACCTCTTCCATTTAGAGGCATATAGCTTCCAGAAGAACATCCAAAACTTGTTTGGGAAGACTAGAAATCAAATTCCTTTGAAGAGCCAAGCTGCCAGGCAAAGGGTCTTGAGATTGGAATGTAGTAACTGACCCTGATGCTGGGACAGAAGCGAAGGGGTTCAGAGAGAATCCAAGGAGGCCCCAAGAACAGGTGCTTTAAAGTTGGATACCAAAACTGTCGAGGCCAATTTGGAGCAATCAAGATGAGGAAACTTGGGCTTGTCCTGTTTTATCTTCAGTAATACCCGAGGTAGTAGAGGAAGAGGAGGGAAGGCATATCCTGAAAGGCTTCTCCAGCTGAAGGACAGGGCATCCACTCTCCAAGCTGTTTTGTGGAAGGACCTGGTGCAAAAGCGAGGCAGCTGATGATTGAGATGGGATGCAAAAAGATCTATCTGGGGACATCCCCAAACTGCAGTAATCCTGTTGAATAAGTTGGTGTCTAGCATCCATTCGTGAGGATCTGAAATGTTTCTGCTCAGGCTGTCTGCTAAGAGATTCTGTTCCCTGGAATGAATTGAGCCTGGAGATGTAGATTCAAATTTAGAGCTGTGTCCCATAAAGCCATAGCTAGTCTGCAAAAATGAGAACCCCTGTTGATGATGTACCACATGACCGGTGTGTTGTGTCTTAATTTAAGCAGAGGCCCTGGTTGCAAAAGGTGTTTGAAGGCTAGAAGGGCATTTTGAACTGCCAACATTTCCTTCAGATGGATGTGCCAGTGAAGATGGTCCTTTGTCCAGGTTCCCTGCTGGCAATTGTCTAGAAAGTGTGCTCCCCAAGCATAATCCGTGGTTAGGATTTGAGTAGGTTGAGGTAGAGCGCATACCCTGGACCACCAGAGGAACTCCCTCTGAAGGCAGGGGATCAGAGGAATCAGAATATTCAGATCGTGGTAATGCTGTGACCATACACTTTTCAGATACCATTGAAGCTTTCTCATATGGAGCTTGGAATCAACAGAATGCAGGAAGCCATGTAGCCCAGAGCCTGCAGAAATTTCCTTGCAGTGAGCTGAGATAGAGTTTCTAAGGTGCTGAAAGTAGAAGCCAGCTGAGTTTGTTTTTCTGGGAGGAGGAAGGCCCTTTGTAAGGTTGTATTTAAGAGGGCTCCCAAGAATACCATTTGTTGAGAAGGGATCAAATGTGACTTTTTTGTGTTCACTGAGAATCCCAGTAGGAGGAGAAGACGTTGAACAAAGTCCAGATGTTGAAGTAGAAGATCTTTGCTGTCTGCCTGAATAAGGCAGTCGTCCAAATAGGGGTAAATGTATCCCCCGAAGTCTGCTGCAGTGCCACTACTGGTGCCAGGCACTTGGTAAAGACTCTGGGTGCAGTAGATAAACCAAAGGGCAGTACAGAGAATTGAAAGTGCCTCGAACCTGCCTTGAACCTGAGGAATTTCCTGCGTTCCTGCCTGATGGGAATGTGTCCAATGTCACCATCCAGGCCCTGAGAGAGCATTGGATTAGTTGCTGCAGAGTAAGCATCTTGAATTTTGGAATTTCCAAAAAGGTGTTTAGCACAGAAAGGTCCAGAATAGGTCTCCATGAGTTTTGTTTTCTTGGAACCAGAAACAGTCTTGAATAAAAACCTTTTCCCATCTCCGAGAGTGGAACAGGCTCTATGGCTCTCATGGCCAGAAGAGCATCCACTTGATTTAAGGCCTCTAACCACTGATGTTTTGGCAGATCTGGCCAACCGTGAGCCCTTGGCAAAGTGTGAAAGTGGAATTTGTAACCCTTTAAAATCACGTCCAATACCCATCTGTCCTGGGTAATATGAGTCCAATTTCTGTGAAAAAGAGACAGTTTTCCTCCGAGAGGGGCATCCAGGTGAAGGGGTCCTGTAGCCCAACCGAGAGAGTCTTTGAGATTGGGATCTGTCTTCTCCCCTTCTAGGTGAAGAAGCAGTCCATTGTCTAGATCTGTAAGAGGCCTGACATTGACCACGACCTCTGGAGCGTCTATATCTTCCCCTTTGAGGCCTGTCAGACATGGGAAAGGACCAATTTTTAGAGGGCCAATTCCTGGAAAATCTAGGAGGCTGAACTTGCAAGAAATCTTTTACAGTCTGCATAGACTTTGCCTTTTCTTCCATCTTTTTAATAACTTCCTCAGCCTTGGATCCAAAAAGAACATCATGTTGAACAGGGGCATCTAATAACTTGCCTTAACCTGTTCAGGTAAACTTTGTTCACGGCCAGGCATGTCTCCTGATAACAGTACCAGAGGCTGCAGCCCTGCAAGAAGCATCCAAAGCATCAAAACCACAATGTAAACTATGTTTGTTCACTTGTTCAGTAGCATGCAAGACATCCTGAAGTTCCTTATCCTCTGCACAAGCAAGAAGAGAAGCAAGCTTTTGCTTTAAAACAGACAAAAGAAATTGCTGATACTTAAACATATGCTTACAGACAGGGTAGCAGAAGTATATACCTTTTACCCCACCTGTCTAAAGCACGAGAATCCTTCTCAGAGGGAATAGGATTTTTAGAAGTAGCAACCTTAGTAGCCTTAGAGCCCTGAAATAGTTTCAGGATCCAGAAGGGTTTTAAATAAGAATAAATGAGAGTCAGGAACCCTATAAAATCTATCAGGCTTAGAAGGAGCAGGAGGCATGGAATCAGGATTCAAATTAGCCTCAGAAAAGCATCATCTACAATGTCCAAAACAGGAGGGATAGCTAAAGGCCTATGCTGAGGAAGAAGAAGAAATTCCCTAAGCCTCTTCTTGGAAGCAGAATACTCCTGTCCTTCCCAATGAAAATGTTCCCTCATCTCATGCAAGGTTTCCCAAAGAGAAATCCTCAGGCAAGAGTCCTCAGCATCCGAATCCTCATAAGTAGGAAAGGAATAGCCCTGATCTGAGGAAGAAACAGAAGATACAGAAGCCTGGTCAGAGGAATCCAGAGTAACATCCTGTTCAGGAGGTGAGAACCCCTAATCATTGTAAGCAAATCTTCAGCCATCTTTAATAATTGCTTCTGTGTCCTGGGAGTAGATTCAGAAGCAGCTTGAGCAGGAACTTTAGACTTAACAGGAGTCTTTGTCTTTGCCTTTGAAATAGTGATGTGAGTAGGCCTGAAAACCCTCAGAAGCGGGTTCGGACCCATCTGAAGGAGCGTCCTGCAGCAGTTAAAATAGTGGGCCTTGATGGCTCCCCATGGGAGTCCATATCGCCATCGGTTCAGAAGTGGCGGACGACAGGGGCTAAAGCGCCTCACGACGCTGGCTCCAGCTGCAACGAGTCCTGTTTGGACCTCGCAGGCCTGACTTTGTCTTTGCTTCTTTTGAATTCGGTAGTGTCCGGCGACATTCTATAATTGAAGCGTCTGCCAAAATAATTTAAAGCCCAATTGATAGTACGAGAGTTGAACCTGGCACAGAACCGACAACAAGAAACGCCGTGGTCAGGGCCTAAGCAAAATGACAGGTAGAAGCAAGGTAGACAGTAAGAGGAAATCTTTATGAGGTATTTGTTTCCCACTACAATTATTAACAAAAGATTTAGCTTTGAAGAAGTAAGAACTTCGGACCGACAACAACAAAATACGCTGTTTGAAAATCGCCAACCAACGACGGCAAGAAAGACTGGAGAAGATGGCGCGGCTGAGGCTATGTACCAAAGCTGCATCGACGCCAGGGTACTAGCTTGTGGCCCGGCCGGGACCCAGACTTTGGGATTCTGGCCGACCTCGGGCTGCCTGCCGGCAGGAGCACCCTACAGTTATGACTGCAACAGTGAAACACGAAGAACATCCAAAGAGTTTGTGGAGGAAACCAAACCTGTCTGACCAAGGTCATTCACAGAATGGCTTTCTGCACGAACTTGGTCATGAGGGGAATGAGGGATATGCCTCATGTAGCCCTGGAGGCCAAGGACTGGCCAGAGCATCCCTGGGGTTATGCATCAGATTATTGACATGTCTGCTTGGATGTTTATCGCCCTTACAGGAAGCCAGTCTTTTAAGTCCTTCAACACAAGGAAAACTGTCCTCATTTCTAGGGTACTAATGCAAAAACAAGCCTCTGAATTGGACCATGAACCCTGGATCATTTTACCTTCTCAATGCCCCCCCAAGAGAGGATGCACCCATAACTACCGGAGCAGGAACTTGGAATGGACTGCCTGCAGTTATCAGACGGGAATGAAGCCAACAATTTAGTCGGGACCTGCAAGACTGGGTAATTTGAAAGGGGGAAGACAGAGGGCTGTACATCTGAGAACAATTTGACCAAAGTAACCATTGTAAAATTTTCATGTGGTAACCTGCAAAGGATCGATGCTACTATTAATCCTAACACTCTCAAGATCAATCTTACTGGAAGGTGTTTGGAGTCAAAGAGTCTGAACCATAAGCTTCAATATCATCCTGTCCTGTGGCAAGGATATCAAGGGAATCTTAGTGGCCAAAAGGCATCCCAGAAAAACTGCAGAGAGACATCGGTTTGTATTTTGCTAGATTTACTGTGATCCCTGGAGATGCACAAAGCTGAAGATGGTCTCTCGCTTGAATGATGGACTCCTTAGATGAGGCAGACAGGAGCCAATCGTCTAGATATGGGAAAATTCTGAATCCCTGTAGTCACAGATGAGCTGCTTCTACCACCATTCATTTGGTGAACATCATGGGAGCTGTAATAAGACCAAAAAGAAGGGCTCTGAAGTAAAAGTGACTGGCTCCCAATCAGAAGCATAGAAATCTCCTGGATTCCTTCTCTATTTTTATATGAAGGTAAGCTTCCTGAAATTTATGCGACACATTCACTCATTCTGCTGAAGTAAATGAAGAACAGATTGCAGGGTGACCATTTGAAATTGGATCTTTTTGATGCAAGTGTTTAGGAGAGTAGGGTCCAAAATGGACTCTAGTTTCTTTGTTTTCTTTCAAACCAAAAAGCATCACAAGTAAAATCCCAGCTCGTGCTGGTCTGGCGGGGCCTCCTGGATGGCTCTTTTTTGTAACAGAGAGAGAACCTCTGAGATAGCAGCCCTTGCCTGACTGGAAGGGACATCTGGCAATAGGTTTTGTGGGGGAAAAAAAGACATTATGTATTCACCATAACGTGCCATTTGAGTAGTTGTACTTCATTTGCCTACAACCTCTGGTCTTCGGATCCAGCATGGATCCAACACAGCCACATAATTAGCATCATTGATCTGAGCTCTCACCTCCTCCCCCTACCCATAATTCCCCCCATTCTCCTTCCTCCCTTCAGATCGAGTCTGCTGCTGACAAACACACACTCGACCCAACAAGGCCTCACCACTGCTGACTATCCTAAAACTCCTGAGCCAAGGAACATAAGGAACCTTATCTGACAATCACTTTCTTACACATGGTCAGAATTGTGACAAAACAGGGGGAAGGAGGGGGGGGGGGGCGGTTGAAGACAAATGAAGTACAACTACTCAGATGGAACGTTATGGCGAGTACATAACTTCTTTATTTGAAGTAGTTTACTTCATTTGGTCTTCAACCTTTGGGACAGAATCCCCAGCTAATTACACCTGGGAGGCCATTATGGAAGGATACTCCAGAGCACGGTGGAGACAAACGAAGCCCTACCTCTGGAAATTATGTCCAACTTATAGTGGGAAATGAAGGTATGAGATGAGGACCATGTAGCGGCAGAACAAATATCATCCAGAGACACACTGGACCAGAATGCTGCAGAGGTAGCCACAGACCTTGTAGTGTGTGCTTTTACCTGATATGTCAGAGAGCACCCCTTAGCTCAATAGGCCCTGGTAATGCATTCGGTTATCCATCTGGCAATTGTAACTTTTTAATTGGTTTGCTCAAAAAGGGTTTAGCATAAGAAACAAACAATTAGTCAGATTTTCTAAAGGATTTAGTCCTGTGAAGGTAGAAACATAGTTGTCTGTGTACATCTAACAAATGCAATTTATATTCTCCCGTTTTGAAAATTTGGAAAAATACTGGCAGATTGACAGCTTGGTTTATGTTTGCTTCACAGGCCACCTTTGGCATAAAGGAATTGGTGCATAGGGAGACTCTATCCTTGCAGAAGATCATGTAAGATACTTTGATAGAAAGAGTTTGGAGTTCCGACACCCTCCTAGCAGAAGTGATGGCTACCAAGAAAGCAGTCTTCCAGGATAGATATTGTAACTCAACTGTAGCTGCAGGTTCAAAAGGGGATGAAACTAGAGCCTGGAAAACCAAAGTAAAGTCCCACGGAAGAATAGGATCTTCCACCGGAGGATGTAGTAGAAAGGTACCCTTTAGGAAAGCCTTACATAGCTTAGAAGATGCCAAGGAAGTCATATTGTCCCCTAGAGATAGCTGCCAGTTGTACTTTAATAGTGGACGAACTGGCTCCCAGGCCTCATTGAGACCAACGCCTGGTGTCAGAACCATGGCTTTAAGCTCAATGGCACAAAATGTGTATTCATCCCCTTTGGGAAAAACCCAGTTCCCATGAATTATCACATCGATGGTAGTCCACTGAACACAGAAGGTGTTATAAGAGATCTGGGAACATAGGTTGACAGCAACCTTTCTTTTGACCATTACATTCCCACTGTGGTCAGAAAGTCCTTCTATGTAGCACATCTCATTACTAAGGGTTTTGCATCCAGGAAGAAAGAGGTCATTGTCTCCCTCTACTCTTTCCTCATTAGGCCAATCGAGTACAATGCCCCATTTGGCATGTACCTTACTAGACACCTGCAACAACTGGAGAGGCGGCAAAAGTACCTCACAAAGAGGATCCTACTTGTCCTATATGAAGAGACTCAAAAGACTCCCAACTATTCTCTGTCTCATATCACCTACTTAGAGGCGTTCTCTGCTTGACTTACAAAGTCATGTCTGACCCACCTCTGTTAGAAATGCTACATTTAAAGAAATCCCAATCCCTCCACACCACACACTCCAGAGACCTCAACCTCATTACCACAATCAACAGAACGTGCTAGAGGGAAAGATTCATAACCCAGAGACTGCCCATGCTATGGAATAGACTTACCATACATGTCAAACAGAGCACCTCACTGGCCCTCTTCAAGAGAAATCTTGAAGAGTGGATGGGAAATAGAAAATTCACCCCGGGAATCACTCCAGTGGCTCTACTTGACAGAGGCACTGGGAACTAAGGTCGGGTGGCACAATGCCAAGATAATCCTATGGTCTAGGCTTGTAAAGGCTCCAAGGCCATTAGCCTAGCACACTTAAGAACCTATGAAAAAGACCCGTCAAGAAATCTAAAACTGCAGAGACTGGGACTATAAAAGTGTCTAAGGCACACTGACAAGCTCAAACCAAAAAAACACTTCCATTTGCTACGGTAGACTCTTCTGGCTGATGACCTGTGAGCAGCAACCAGAATCTCCTTAAATCGAGGAAGATAAACCAGGAGTCCCGACAATCATGGGAAATGGAGCAGCCAAGCAGTCAGCTTCAGACTGCCCAGATCTGGATGAGGCATCCGAGAGGGATGAGAAATAAGACCCGGGACTGGATCCAGAGTCCATGGTGGAACTACTGAGTGAGACCATAGGGACAGGAAACCAGACTAGGCGAGGCCAGAATGGGGCAATGAGGATGACTGCGCTTCCCAGCCTGCGAGCTTTCTGCAGAAACTAGGAGATCAAGGGCAGATGAGGATAGGCATAGAGAAGACTAGGTGGCCAAGCATGAACAAGAGCATCTCTGGGGGCTTCCCCCTGAGGGGGGCACAGGGCAAAGAACTCGCTGCACTTCGCGTTGGAAGGAGAGGCGAAGAGATTGCAGCAAGGACAACCCCACTTGAGGAAGATCTGCTACGCCACTGAAGGGTTCCAAGACCACTTGTAAGGCATCAGAATGGACCTGCTGAGCCTGTCTGCTAGAATGTTGGACCGTCCCAGAATACGCATTGCTACCAGAAAATGACCAGCAGAGATGACCCATTCCCACACACTCATAGCTTCGCGACGAAGGGGGTAGGATCTAGTTCTCCCCTGTTTATTGATGTACCAGACTACTGATGTTGTCCATCTGGATGGCAATCGTCCCTAGAGGTAGATGGGCATGAAGAGCTTGCAATGCTAGAAGCACCACCCTCATCTCTAGCACTCTGATATGCAGACTCATCTCGGTAAGGGACCACGTGCCTTGGACCATCCGCCCCGAGCAATGCCCCTCCCCCTCACCTGAGCAGGTTGGCGTCCGTGGCCACTGTGGCTTTGACTAAACTATGACTTATGTCTAAATTTTATTAATGCTTTTAATGTTTTATAGGATGTGTATTTATATGCTTTATAGCATAAGATAATTTTATTGTTACATTTGTTATACGATTATGTTTTACATTTGTAATTATATTAAGAAGAGTAGTTCCAGAACAGACAATAGTTAAAAAGGTAAGTCCTTTATTAGTTGCCAAGTGGTAAAAATCCAAAGACAGTTGATACAAAGCAGCAAAATCAGACCAAATGGTAAAATCCAAAGTCAGTAGGTACAGAACAGCAAAATCAGACAAGCGCTTTTTGGAGAACAGTTGCCTGCAGTGAGGCAACTGTTTAAATGAGGATGTTAATTAGTCACATGTTTGGTTAGAGCTGAGTTGCATTAAGAAACAATTGAGACTGTTTTGAGCAAAAGAACAGCCAAATAATAAAATGAAACATTAAAATGTGCATAGGTTAAATTGACATTGCATTGTTTATACATGACTGGTAAACCAAGTGAGTGTTATGATGAAATTAAAAACTTCATTTGTAATTATATTGCTGTTGTCACATGACTTCATTGGGCTGCTGGTCATGTGACTGTCGACCTGTATTTAAACTGTGATAGTATGTTGTTTATGTATTAGTATTGAAGAAGGGTTCTACCCGAAAGCTTTGCTTTATAAAGTGGTTTTCTCAACCAAGTGTTTTCGTTTTATCTGTTTTGCAGTCAGTGGTTTTTACACTGTGGCTTTGGGCAAGGGTGGAAGAAAGGGATGACCCTTCGTTAGTTCCACAGACTGAATCCACCACAGAAGGGAGTCCCTGCACACCCAGGATATTCGAACAGGATAAGACAAGGGTTGGTCCAGAAGAGACCATTGGACGGCAAGAGTCCACTGTAGAATGCATATGTGAAGGCGTGCTAAAGGCAATAGTTGGATTGTAGCTACCATGGAACCTAAGACCCTGAGAACAGGTTCCACCACTGGGACTGCTGTATGAAGAACCTGCAAGACATGCACCTTCAGATCGTGCATTCTCCCCAGGGTAAGAAAGTCTTGCATTTGAATATCTAATTGAGCTCTGATGAAGTCCATGTTGTGAAACGGAGTCAGTGCTGATTTGGAGATATTGATGGTAATGCCTAGATTTTTGTCTAAGAGTAAAAAGGAGTCCCTGGCTTGGCATAAAAGGATGCCTAGTTGGGGCAGCAAAGAGCCAATCATCCAGGTACAGAAAGACCTGAATACCCTGAAGCCTCATTTGAGCTGCAAATACTGCCATCACTTTAGGGAACACCCGGGGCGCGATGGTGAGACCAAAGGGAAGGGCTCTGAATTGAAAGTGATTGGCTCCTAGCCAGAAGCGAAGAAACCTCCAGGAGAGTCCATCCATGTTGATATGGTAGTAAGCATCTTGGAGGATGATCGAATACAGTAATTTGTCTGCAGATAGCGCAGGACAGAGAGAAGAGTGACCATCCGAAATTGTCTTGGTTACTGCCAGGTTTAGAGTGCAAAGATCCAAGATGGGTCTTAGGTCCCCAGTCTTCTTTGTAATAAAAGGAACCTGGAATAAAACCCCAATCCGGACTGGTCTGGGGGGACCCTTTGAATGACTCATTTGCTTAGCACCTTGTCTACTTCTAAGGCTGCTGCCTCCCGTTGAGCAGATGGAACATCTGGGAAGTGTCTGGGAAGAAGAGGCAGTTGGGTGAATGGAATTGAATACCCTCCGGATATGATCTGCAGCACCCAGTGATAGTTTGTAATGGATTCCCATGCCACTGGATGCAGCGAAAGGCAACCCCCAACTGCCTCCAGAGAGGAGCAGTCGGGGAATCCTTCAGGGTTGCTGCCCGGACTTGACCAAGAAAGGTTCTCGGGACCCAGTATTCCCCCCTGCCTCTGGGCCGGCGGTTATTGTAACCCCCTCTGCCTCTGGGGGATGAATAGTCCTGAGTGTCCTGGAAAGACGCCTGAGATTTTCAGAACCAAATCTTCGTCCCTCGCCGATTCCTGGAAAAGGGAGGAGAAGCGGATCCTGACAGCAGACAGTCTTCCCTTCCTTCTCACTCTGGACAAGTGTCTCTCTCACTGACTTCCCAAAAAGGGAAGAACCATCATAAGGAGCGTTGGTAAAAGACGCCTTAAAGGGGTTGGACAACTGACAAAGCCAGAGCCAGGAATGACGCCTGTTGGTGATTCCTGAACAGGCAGCCCTAGCGGCTCAGTCCGTGGCATGGGAGAGAAGGCGCATGGACGTATTAGAAATGGCTTTTAGAGTGGCCATTCAGGCGAACATCTTTTTGTCCACCGCCGGCATGGACTCTAGGGTCGATTCAGTGACCTCCTTGACTAGGTCACACTGTAATTGAGTCAAGTATACCATATAGTTCAATATAGTTCAGAGCCCGGATGGCAAAGTTCGCTGAAGCATACACCCGCTTCCCAAAATGGTCCAAAGTCCGTGACTCGTGCACAGGAGGGTGGACCGTAGAGCTCGTCTGAGCTAGCTCTTTCTTTGTGGCCACTGCCACGACCATAGCATCTACCAGGGATCCTTTGAACCAGTGCGTCCTGCCTGCTGGGGAACCTTCCCCTTCCTCCAAATCAGTGTCTGAGGTAAGGGACTCCAAAGGGGAGTCCAGGTGTCTCATCTTACACGTCCGTTTGCAAGGGACCTCCTCAGCGTGGCTCTCTGTAGAGGACTCACAAACATCCAGGTGCTCCCTGACTGGAGCTGCTTGAGGCATTACAGGCACGGGCTGTCCCTGGGGGGACAAACTGGTCGGAACCGTACCAAATCCAGAGGGGGCCGGGGTGGAGTCAGAGGACAAGATGGTCAAGGGTCTCGATGGCGCCGAGAGAACCCTCTCCACCACGTCAAAGGCAGATGGAGTACAGACCTCCAAAGTAGACCCCACTGGAGCCATTCCCCTCTGATCTGACAGGGGAGTCAGAGCCAAGATATCAAGGGAGGCACTGTGGTCCGACCCACTCAGAGCAGACAGCACCCCCTTGGATCCGACCTAGAGGATATGGCCCCAAGAGCTCAGATCCGACAAACTCAAAGCAATGGCCGCCGGGCGAGGTACTAGGCACCATTGGCGCCAACCCCGAGGGTCCCTGGATCCAAGGGGTTCAATACCACAGGTCAGATCAAAGGAGAAATTGGAAAGAAAAAGGTTTGCGAGGCACCCCCTCCAGACGGAGATGGTGCAGGCAAGACCCCCATCTGAATTTGACTGCGGATGAATTTCCGCATCATTTTGTCCATCTCCGCTTCGCTAAGGGACCCGGTGGAGTGGGAAGAAGAGGCCACGGAAACAGGTCTAGAATGGCGGCGAGAGGAAACTGGAGACTGCATTCTGACCTTCTTCAGCTCAGGAGAAAATCTAGGGGAGCAGAGCCAGGGAGAACCGGGCCTGGAAGTCACAATCTTAAAGGGCGGACCAGCCGAGACAGAGCAGTTGGAAGAATGCTTGCGGGGCCTATCCTTTTTTGTCTTCTCCCCTTCCCCAGACCTCTTGGAGGGAGTCCCTGAGGCCTGGAAAGGGGGAAGATACTGCTGCAGGTGAAGATCCAGTGGAGGGGGTGGGAACAGTCGTTCTTGACATGGGCAAAAGGCCCTTGACTATCAGCTTGTTCCTCCTGTCCAGAAGTGTACTGGGGTTAAACCCAGCACAGATTGGACTGGAGGTATCAAGGTGAGATGCACCCAAGCACATGACACAGACTGCGGCCATCAGCAGGGGAGAGCTTATGGCCACACTCAGAACAGCGTTTAAAGCCAAATTTAGGGGCTTCAGACATCGCCCCCTACATAAGGCCCAAAATACACACGCACGCTAATCAAGAGTAGGGGGGGATAGCAAAGAAGATTAGAAAAAGGCAAAACTTTAACTCACTCATGTGATTTAGACCAAAAAAAAAAAAATACACCATGCTACCAAGAGCTCGGACCACATTGCAGGCTGTTATCAATGGCAAATGAGATCTGAAGAGAGGAAGGAGACTAGGCATTATGGGGTAAGGGGGGAGCTGAGAGCTTGGATCAATGATGCTAGCTATGCAACCGTGTTGGATCCATGCCAGATCCGAAGCCCAAAGGTTGAAGACCAAATGGGCTTCGGATCTGGCATGGATCCAACACGGTTGCATAGCTAGCAAGCAACCGTGTTGGATCCATGCCAGATCCAACACGGTTGCATGCTAGCTATGCAACCGTGTTGGATCCATGCCAGATCCGAAGACCAAATGAAGTAAACTACTTCATATCAGGGAGTTACCAAAAATGGAATTCAATAATCTCTGAATATTATTGATCTTGCCCATCTGTTTTGTGCGACAGTGAACCACAAAGTGAACTTAAAGGGATATGTGCCCCTACAACTGCCTCTAGAGTGGGACAGTCTGGCAACCTTTCAGGGATTCTGAAATCACCTGTCAGACAAGAACTCCTGGAATCCCTCTGTTCTGTGGACCTCCTCGACCTCGGGGCCTGCATCCACTGAAGTGACCTTCTCTGCCACAGCCACCCCTGCCAGAAGAAGAGTCGTACTAATGATGAGACTTTGAAACTGGAGAGATCACGCATTCCACTGGTTCTTACTGAAGGTGCATTGAGGCATCTCAAACTTACTCGTACTGCAGAGAGCGTCTCACTATTTTGTTTGCAGTTCTCCATGCACTCTAACCATTTAAACAACCAAGGTGATCACATCAAAAGCAGCATTAGTAAATGACACCTTAAAGTTGATTGAAAATTCTCAAAGATACAGTCAAGCATACTACCTCATTGTCAACACTTGCTCCAGCTGCCCTTGCTGCTCCATCTGCTGCAATATGGAACAGCTGCAAGGAGAGTTTCAATATATTACACATCGTGGACAGAGTGGCCTACTGTTGCTTCTGTAATTCAAGCATAATAGGGTTTTTCACTGTGGAAAGAGCCTGCTGTGTTACATTCCTTTGGAACTTAGTCATATGGGTGGTATATAGTTCATGGCTACGATAGTAAAAGTACCGGATGCATACACCCACTTTCCTCAGTCTATCCACAGCCCAAGACTCCTTGTTGGGCGGATGAACGGAAGAGACTTCAGGAAAACTCTTTTTTGATGGCTACAGTGAAAGAGAGTCTCTAATGGGGGTGCTGTGGCCCAAAAGGTTTTTTCTTTACGTGGTCTAAGGATCTTGTCGGACGTCCTGGGAACAGACATATCAGATTCCTGTTATGAATTATTCACTGTAAACTTAACTGGTGGAACTACTCAGGAAATAGGAGTAATTCCATAAGCCTCAAACAGTGCTGCTTTGTTTCGAGAGACTGGGTTCAGTTGGCCAGGATCCCCTCTGCCTCATGAGCTCCAAGATCTCACCAAAGTACACATCCTCGGACGGGGATTGTGAGAAGCCCTCACTATCATCCAAATCAGCACCTGATATGATCAACTCATCCAGTGAATCAATGTCCTTCCTCTTACAATCCCTCTCCATAGGTGGCCAAGGAGATAATGCTCCTGAATGCTGTGGCGCAGAAGATTTGAGGCTAGTGGGACAAATCTGCCTGGATGACACTTGTTGCAAAGCTTAATTCAAAGAGCTAAAGTTGTAGGAAAGAACTGTGGCTGAGAATAGGGCATCTTGTAGAATCACCCAATGGCATCAGACAATTCTCCCTAGTACCTGGAAGGCCATACCAACTTTGACCAAATCCGAAGAAATCACACCAGTGGTTGGATCCAACTCCTTAAAAGCATAAAGGGCAAAAGACTAAGGTGTACTCCTTGAAACCAACATGTGGGTGGCATTCAGGAGATCGGAGCAGAGCTATCAAAGGCAAATGTCTCTAACAATACCAAGGAAGCTTGTCCACCCAACCCCTCGGTTCCCAAACTCTGACATGTCTGGGTGAAGTCATGATGGAAAAGTCGAATCCAACCCTCCTGGATGTGTAGCAACCTGGCTTAATGACTCTAGGGCCACAGAATCCAGATGGCTAAATGGATCCAATGAGACAAGAGCAGATGGAGAACTGGTGAGGTACCCTAAATTGGGGTGAAATGCATGGATCTGATTGGCTTCTGAGCTGATGAACCCAAGCGCAATTTGGGTCTAGAGAAACTTCTGCAACCGGCAATTCAGATCCTCTGCAGAGGCAATATGACAGATTCTGCAATGCTCGGTCAATAAAGCTGACAATGGCCTGGAAACTGTTTTCTCCAATTGGCAAAGTCATGAATTGCAATCAGAGTCAGTGGCTCTGGATCCAGATGTGGGGTGTAGGTCAGTGTCTGAGCACGATTCTCTTCCATCCTAGGAGTCTTCTGCATCAAAACTGAACCCAAAGTCTCAGCTGGACGCTTTTTCTGCTCAGAGAAAGTTTTGGAGCTTTGTCCAAGGATTTGTTTGCTTTGGCTTGCTCCAGATCCAGCAGGAGAAGGCCCTTGATAAGCCTGTTCCTCCTATCTGCTAATGCTCTGAACCTGAAGCCAGCACTGTGCCACCCCTAAAACAGACTACACAACTCGTGGGGTGCTGGAAGAGGGATCGTATGCCCACATTTGGAACACTTTTTAAACTCAAGTCAGAATTCATGTTAAACACAGATTAAACTGTTACACCACCCTCAGATAAGCAGAAAAAAGTATTAAAGCTAATGAATTACCAACACATAAAAATCTATAACTATAATCAAAACTACTATAACCCTGAGGTGAAAAGGGGCCAATAAAGAGCATCACTAACTACTGACAAGGAAAAAAAAAACAAAGCCAGTTTAACACAAAGATGGCACAATGCCAATCGCGGAAGGGCCGACTAATGTCTAAAGTATTAGACAAACTTTTCAAAATTATAGGCTAAGACCACTGTAGAAAAAAAAAAAACTAAATTGAGATATGCTACCAGACTTTTTGCTACTGAAATACTAACCAGTAAGAGGTGGAGAACTTGTTTGGTGAGATCTGTGATGCTGATCCAAAATCCGGCAAATCTTGAGTTACTCAAGGAGAAACAGGGGCTTAAGGAAAGATCGAGGTTGGAACAACAAATTGGCCAGATCGGATAAGAGCTGGGGATCCTATGACCCATATATGTCAGACCAAACAGACTGAAAAAACAGGATGTAGTGGATGAAGGTGAATCTCTAGCCTCTTCCAAAGTAAAGGCAATTTACACCACAACATCAAACAATGATCAATCTGTTGGCGTCGGTGACTCACGAATTAGTACTGTATCAGTTAACACAGAAATGGACATCAAAAGCTACAAGTCTGGAGGTACAAAGTGAATGGCTTCAACATCAAGATGGGAGCATATACTTGAAAGATCAAAGACTGGAACACTGAAAATGGCACCAAATGAGGAGTGGGAGGCAAGGATGTGGTATTGAAGGCCCAGTGCTCACGCCATAGACACTGATACTCTCAGAGTCAAGTGGGTCAGATGAATGAAGGTGAAACTCAAGCCAGCTGGAATGGACCAGAGAGACTCTGGGAAACACCATCTCTTCTGCTTTGAAACAAGAACTGGGGAAGGAAAATATGAGACAGTGGGCCAACTCGATCTGTTATGGAAACAAAAGAATGGAACGGCACATTTCAATTTGTGCATTCATAAAAGGCCTTATATTCTCAACTCAATTTCTGAAGCACTACAAAAGGACACAGTATACCTGACGAGGAGGAAGAAGATGGGTAGAAAGGAATAAACCTTAAATTCTCTCTCTAATGAGCAGTTCCTTGAAGCTCTTTTCCAAAAAAGATTGAAGAAAACTCTTTATATCTCCATGTGAGAGGGACCCAACAATAGACAGGAAAGGTACTAAGGAGATCAGTGCCAAAAGTCTGTGGACAATATGAAAGAGGTGCTTTTGGTGAAGCAGAAAATTCCAGTACTTTGACTTTCCTTCTGCTTTTTATTAACTTATCCTTTCCAGCATCCTTCTCGTTCTCCTCGGCTTTATGTGGCTTAGAAAAAGGGAGCAGTCCCTTCAGAACTGACTTTTTTTCCATTCTGAAGGGGAAACGGCCGACATTCTTGCACGTCAGGGTACTTGCAAGTGTTATGGCCCCAAGCATACAATGTAGAGATTACAGACATCTTACATCAGGATTCTGTGGTTGCAGCAGTCACATTTTTTGGAACCCTTATCCATTAACATGACTAAAGTACAGCACTGACATTAACAGGGTGCACAATAAAAATACTTACAGTAACTACAACAAAAATAAACAGCCTAAGCACTACTGAACAGGAAAAAATATGTTAGGCCAAAGGAAGCGATAAGGCTTCCACACCTGTCACTACAGCAGGAAGGAGCTAAACCCTCAACTATGAAAAGGTTTGAGTGGAACAAAAAGGTATTACAAATAGGAAGGCATCCTGATGAAAAAAAAATAATCTGAAGTGAAGAAAATTGGAAGACTTATCCGAGCCGTGGTTCTGCGATCTACACTGCTTGAATGACAAACGAGATCTGAGGAAAGGTGGGAGACAGAGACATGAGAGTAGGGAAGGCGCTCATGTTTGAATGCTTGGTGAAGCAAAAACCCTGCCAGTGTAGTGACTAACCTCCCATTAGTCAAGGCTAATAGGTAAGATGAGGCAAAATCATTAAAGAAGAGATGAGAAATAGCTTACATTAGTAAAAGAATTAAAAACTATTAGCTAAAAGGAAATACACGATACATTATCTAAACAGAGAAATAAAAGCTCATCTGGTTAACTACGATATAAACTAGCAAAGATCATACAGGGATGGCAGCAGCTGACGAAAAAGGCTCTTATTTTTAGTTTCCTTGGGAAATCTAGTCTGCTCCCCCCCAAAAGGACTTCCCAGGTCGCCAAAACCTCAGGAAAAGAATGGTCTTCTTCAGTCATCTAGTCCTAGCCAAAGAGGCTTCTATGAGTCTCGTCAAAATGAACCAGCCATTTACTACAGTTTTCTGTTTGAACTTGTTTAACAGGATTGTCCAACTGTTCATTTCTGCTCCTTTTCAGTGCAGCCCAGGGGAGATGAGCTCTTACATAACATGTACTTCACAAAGACAATATTGTAAGGCCAGCATGACACACTTCACTGCATAAATGTGTAACATACAGGCAATATTCAGCATGTAGTACAATTATAATTAACTAAGCAATTTGCATTGCAAGACAAAGCTTAGAACTGTGTGTCAAAATGCCATGCTGGGAATTAGGCTATGAAAAGGCCATTTGCCGTATAAGTGGCTATGATCCATCAGGCTTGTAAATCCTTACCAACATCTTGCTCGATGCAGCACTTATCATCACAGCTTGCTAAATGGTGAATGAGATCGCCCCGAGGAACCTGATGACGTGCATTAAAAGGGCACGTTACCAGTTGTCTTACAACATCTGGATGGTTCTATTGGTGTAAAGAGGAAAGAATATAAAGAAACTGGTATTACTACTCTTCTTACATCTTCTGCTCCGATTCTATAACGTTCCAAACATATGATAGATTAAAACTTCATAGCTTAAACATAATCAGCTGTCAATATCAGAAGAATATTCTTGTAGATTAAGTACTCACCTTATTAGCAGATCTTTAAAAGTAGATCACAAAGTTCAGCAACAGAGCATCTCAACCAATTACTGGATGATAAACCACAGGTGTGTGTGAAATACTACCTTTAAACAGACATATACTCTTCATTACACATGGATAGCAAAGAGTTACTTGCAGAGAGCAACTGTTGAGGCTTCTACTATCATCAGTTCTAAATTCAAATACAGGATTGTCAAGAGTCCAAGTATTTACAGCAATCCCTTCATCTAGATAATTTTATTTCTAAAAAATGAAATACATCCAGTTCTAAATTCTAAGAATCCTTTCACGAGCTGGATCCGTAGAAGTCTACAAGGACGAAAGTGCTTATCCCAATAAAGCGTATTAAAGGAATGATCTGTAGTCCGTTTCTTCTTTCAGTCCGATGCATACTCCCTGTATATGGCCAGGCTAGACTAGAATTACTGGAGTCCCCATCTGCAGGTGACCCTTGATTGATCATCAGTTCAGGTATTTTTCTACCACTCTCATTCCATGCTCAAACAAGTAGAGAATGTGAGTTGTGCTGTGGCATCATGTTTCTGCATACAATAACATGTCAAGCATCTACACAACCTATTTTATCACCCATTTACTACCAAGTATATGCTGTAAAATAAGAAGTTATGTACTCGCCATAATGTTCCGACTGTGTTGTCCATTTTCATTCTTCCTCAACTGGTGGATTCAGTTCCGATCCTCAGATCCGACTCGGCCCTTACATCAGCTCATGGCCACCAAACAAAAAACTCTCACTCTCTTCCCTTAACCCCATAATATGCCAGCCCCAACATATCTTGTTTACTATTTGACAAAGTAGGAAGTATTACTATAAAATCCTTAACATAAGCAGCCATATCTGGAGCTCAATATAGACAGTGGTGTCCTTATAAACTCCCATTCTTCCAGAAATTAATTGTGAAAAAGGTTGGGAGAGGGGGGTGTTGAAGAATGAATATGGTCAACACAGACGGAACGTTATGGTGAGTACACAACTTCTTAATCTGATGTTGTCAAATTTCCTTCTAGCCTCAACTGTTTGGGCAGAGTGCCCAGCTGCCTAAATTCCTGGGTGGACTCTAAGATATTCCTGAGCACAGCTGAGCCAAAGGCTTCTTTCCCCCTTGAGACCAGATCTACTTTGTAATGAGTAATAAAGGTACGATGATTGGCCCAAGTTGAAGCTGCACATATTTCATCCACTGAAGCTCTAGACAGAAAAAATGAAGCAGCCATGGATCTAGTTGAATGAGCTCTTAAAGGTCTTGGTAAGTCCAGTTTTTTGTTGTGAATAAATGATATACAAATCCGCGAGCTATCTGCCTAGAGTTACCTTTACAACTAATCTGTCCAATTTAGAATCTGCAAAGGAAACAAATAATTGATCCATCTTCCTAATTTTTGTTTTAAGTAAAAATGCAACAGTCTGGACAACCAATAAAGGCAACTCACCTCTGTTTGTAAACTTAGGAAAGACTGGCAGATTAATAGATTGGTTAATATTGGATTCTGATACCACCTTAGGAAAGAATGATTGGTATTTAATAATACTCTATCCTTATCGGAACGCTTGAAAAAGATAGCCCAATACTCCTTAACGTAGCTTTATTTTCAAAAAAGTGGCGTTTTCGCTACAACAAAAAAGTAGCTTCATCAGAGGTTTGTAAAAAGGCGCCAACTTTTACCCATTTAAATTCTAAAATAAACACTGACATCATTTCCTGTTTAATTAAAGAAAACATTTGAAAATACAACATTTTAAACTCTAATTTCAAATTAAAACAGAAATAGGTATGGCAATAAAAACCTAAAACATGTAAATATATGAATGCATTCAAAGTGCCCCATTTAATATGTTAAAAGGATCTTTTAAGAGCCGATAAGGCACCTAAAAAATTTTTGACAAAGTAGTCAAACAGTAAAAATATAAAAAAGCACACAATAACTAACAACTAGATGTCTCTTCCTTATATTGAAGTCTTACATTAAGGCTTCTTATTAAAAATTATTTTGTTATCTAAACAATTTAATGTACAAAAAATAATTAATATACAAATAAATAATGAACATAATTCCTAACTCCATGAAATAACTTGTAAAAACAAATAAGGCACCTATCTGAGGTACGACCTATATTTTAAAACTGGTGCAATATTGCAACTCTCATTCAATCCAGGCACATTAAAGGCATCTAATTTTAGTTGCCACTCCAACTCTCGATTCTCCAATAGGAGAGAGGTCGGACCACCTCTGATGGTAGTGGAAATATGATCGATGCCCATAAAAACAAAACTATGTCCTGGGTTGTTGACAGAATGTTTTGCTAGTGCGTTATCACAATTAGCATTCTTCATAGCATAACAGTGTTGATAAATGTGTTCCTTAAACTTTCTGTCAGTTTTGCCGACATAAAATCCAGAACAGCAAACACAAAATGCAATATATATGATAGATTTAATATCACAGTTAATTTTAAAGTGCAAATCATATTTTTTCTGTCTTATGAGGAACGTGCTACCTGTACGTATTAAGTTGCACCATTTGCAGGAACCACATCTAAAACAACCCTTTGTTATATTAATAGGGTTATAATCAAATTTCCTCTGCAATAGCTCTTTAATATTGCTGCCTCTTTTATACACTAAAATATAGGTCGTACCTCAGATAGGTGCCTTATTATTTGTTTTTACAAGTTATTTCATGGAGTTAGGAATTATGTTCATTATTTGTATATTAATTTTTTGCATATTAAATTGTTTAGATAATAACACATTTAATAAGAAGCCTTAGTGTAAGGCTTCAATATAAGAAAGAGACATCTAGTTGTTGTTGTTAGTTATTGTGTGCTTTTTTATATTTTTACTGTTTGACTACTTTGTCAAATATTTTTTAGGTGCCTTATCGGCTCTTAAAAGATCCTTTTAACATATTAAATGGGGCACTTTGAATGCATTCATATATTTACATGTTTTAGGTTTTTATTGCCATACCTATTTCTGTTTTAATTTGAAATTAAGAGTTTAAAATGTTGTATTTTCAAATGTTTTCTTTAATTAAACAGGAAATGATGTCAGTGTTTATTTTAGAATTTAAATGGGTAAAAGTTGGCGCCTTTTTACAAACCTCTGATGAAGCTACTTTTTTGTTGTAGCGAAAACGCCACTTTTTTGAAAATAAAGCTGCGTTAAGGAGTATTGGGCTATCTTTTTCAAGCGTTCCGATTTGGATTCAACAGTCTGTTTTTTGTTATTGGTATTACTAATACTCTATCCTTATGAAAAAAATCAAGTAAGGAGGTTTAGACGACAATGCTTGACGTTCTGAAATTCTTCTAGTGGAGGTAATGGTCACTAGAAAAATATAGTTTTCCAGGTCAGGAATTTAAGATCACATTTTGCTGCTGGTTCAAAAAGGAACTGAATTAAGGCCTGCAGCACCAAATTTAAATCCCATGGCAGAGTAGGGTCTTCAAAGGGAGGCCTCAACAGGGGGGTTCCTCTCAAAAATGCCTTACAAAGCTAAGATGAATCCAATGAAGGATTCTCAAACCCAGCATGAAAGTTGAAAATTGCTGTTAACTGAAACCTAATTCTCAAAGGGAAAACTCCCTCATATCATTACCAAGAACCTAACACTTTGTGCAGGAGCTGAGAAGGGGTCAATGTTTTTCTAATGTGCCCAAAAAACAAACCTTTTCCATTTACTTCTGTAAAATTTTCTTTTAGAAGCCTAATGGGAAGAAGAGTATATGATGGACAGGGGAGGAGAGCATCAGCTGTCTGGCTATCAATGGAATGAAGAAACCATGCTGTTACCCTGAGGTTTGAGATATCCGGTTGAATCATGCCTGTCGGGTGAGACAGGAGGTCTGGAATTGGATCTAGAATACAAGGTGGGTAAAGGAGAGGTGGCACCACTCATTTCCAGGACAGTGATATGAACACTGTCCTTTTTGAGGGACCAAGTGCCTTCGACAGTCTTCCCCAAAAAGAGCCCCCTCCCCCAATCTGGGAAGCTCCCTTTGTCACTACAGCCTTGGGCTGAGGGAAAATGAAAAGGGCAGCCTTGTAGAACTTGATCTGATTGAATCCACCACTAAAGGTATCCCTTGCATGCTGGAGTAATTATTATTTGGGCTGATATGTTGATAAAGAATCAAACATTGTTAAGAATTCTCATATGAAATCTTGCTGCAGGAATTAAAATTATGGCCGCTGACAATTACCCCAAAGCTTGAAGAATCAAATGGGATGAAACTGTGGTGCTGCGAGTTATTTTTCTGACTTGGAACTGGATAGTTTGCACTCGAGAGAGTTAAGAGACACTGTCAAAGAAACAGTGATGAAAACCACTCCTATGAATTCAATGTTCGAGAAGGTTGTAAATGAGACTTGTTGAATTTACAGTTATCCCCAGATGGAAGCAAGTCTGGAGTACCTCATCTACTACTCTCATTAGATGCTTGATAGGACAATAATGAGCCAGTTGTCCAAGTATGGAAACTCAGAATTCCCTGTAGTTTCAAGTGAGCTGCTACCACTGCCATGCATTTGGTTAACACTATGGTGACTGTTGTGAGGCCAAAGAGAAGTACTCTGAACTGGCAGTGACCGTCTGTAAGCGTAAATATCTTCTGGATTGTCTGCTCATTTTTATGTGATAGTACCCATCCTGAAGGTCTAATCAAGCACATCCAGTCGTCCTTGCCTAAAAAAGGCAGGACGGACTTAATTGTGACCATCCAAAAGCCTGTCGAACTGATTTGTTCAAGTTACTGAGATCCAAAATTGGTCTAGTCCCCTGTTTCTTTGGCACTAAAGAATCTTGAGTAAGTTCTGAACTCTATCTGGTCTTCTGGGACATCTTGGATGACACTGTTTTAGCAACTTTTGTATTTCTAGTGCTGCTACTTTCCTCTGACTGGGTGGAACATTAGGAAATCTGCATACAGGTGGAGAAGGCAAGGAAAAGGGAATTATATAACCTCTGGAAATAATCCTCTGCACCCATGCATCTTCTGTTATATCTAGCCAGGCTCTCTGATGCAGAGATAAACAACCCCAGACTGCCTCCAGAGGTGGACAATCAGACCCTACCAGCACTCCTGAAAGGAGGACCATCGGAGAAGAAATCTCTGGATCCCTGTTTCTGTGGGCCTCCTCTGCCATGTGGACATTGTCATCCACTCTGAATCCCCCTGTCCCTGAGGGAACTATCTCCACATGGATATTGGAAAGGACCCTGGGACTTCTTGAACCACATTTTCCAACCTCCTCATGGATTCCTAGTGAAGGATCTTTGAGTTGGCAAAAAACATGCATGCACTGCAGAGGGGGTCTTTCCATCTTTTTCACGCCTGGCGTGTGTTCAGCTTTAGAGTCAAACAACGAACTGCCGTCAAAGGACTTTAAGGGCACTGCAAAATTAAACAAATGCATCCAGGCATGCCTCCTAACGGTAATGCCTGAACCTGCTGCCCTTGAGGCACCTTCAGCTGCATGACAGATAAGCCTCACGGATGAATTAGAAATAACCTGTAGGGTAGCCAACTGAAAAGCTAGAGAAGTCTGAGCTGCTGCAGTATAAGCCCCTAAAGGGGATTCTGACAGTTCTTTTATCAAATCCCTTTTATAGTCTCATAAGGTGCGACACATAGTTAAGTGACCCAAGGGTAAAGGGAGATTGACAGAGGAACTTTGCTCAGCAAGTTCCTTCTTTCTGGCTGCTGCCACAACCATAGCATCCATGGGCACTCCCTTGCTCCAGTATTTCCTACCTTCAAGTGGAGCCAGAATCCAATCTGGTCTCTTGGGGAATGGCTCAACCAAGTCAGGCTCCTTCCAAGCCTGCCTAGAGAACAAGTCAATGAGCTCATTGGCAGGCCGAGTAACCCAGGAGGTAGATAAGCAAGCTCCAAAGGATTCCAGGAATACTGTTTCCTCTGGGAAAGGATTATCAGACGACAAACCACCACTACTTAAAAATCTCAAGAATGTCTCCAAATGAGACACC
This sequence comes from Protopterus annectens, assembly GCF_019279795.1. Lineage (NCBI taxonomy): Eukaryota > Metazoa > Chordata > Ceratodontiformes > Protopteridae > Protopterus > Protopterus annectens. The sequence continues at coordinate 1,117,380,524 of NC_056743.1, forward strand.
TTCAGGTGGTGATCTTCAGGACCTTTCTTGATCAAAATCAGTATCTTCGGTGACTGACTCCTGAGGGGAGTCCAAGTGCCTCCTCTTGCACTTCCACTTCCTAGGGACTTACAAGGTGGGATGCTTCAATAAAGAATTGGAAGAGATTATAAAACCTGTTGGGTAGTCTGCAGACGTTTAGCTGGCCGTTCCTGTGACATAGAATGATGTGGCTCAAGGCACAGGGCCATATGGAATCCAGAGGGAAGAGCCAAGGGGGTAGGAATCGTCTCTCCTGCCAGTGCAGAGAACACACTCAACTACCTCAAAGGCAGACTGCTCCGGGGAGAAAGACAACGGAGCCAAGCAGCCAATCTTCTGGCCCACCATTTCCCTCTGCCCCGAAGGCAACCTACCAGTGGTGGAAGTCAGAGCCAAACTGTCCAAGGCAGAGGGGTCCAAGGGGATGAAACTACTACAAAAACCTTGGAGTCGACTAACCCTTCTGAACAGACGGGCACTTAGGCTTCAACAGTCATCCGGCTCCAAGGACATCAGAGCCAGTGCACTCAGGGAAACCTTCGGATCCTAAGACAAGGATCTCTTCGGATCCGAACCAGATGGATCAGGAAAGATCAGATCCAGGGCCTATGAAGCAATCTGTAGGATCACAGAAGGAGCTGCAATCAGTGAAGTGCTAGGACAGGTTTCCTGACCTGAAAGGGTAGGAACCAGGAGAACTCCCATTTGTATTTACACCAAGAGAAACCTCATCATTCTGTCCACATTAGCATCGGTCAAACTCCTGGAAGAATGAGAAGAATCTAGAGAAGGGGACAGAGTGCCTTATTCCAGATCGAGACTAGCTGAGTATCTGGTTCTGGGTAATAGCCTCGGATCTGAAGTGCTTTGGATCAGAGGAGGGTCTCGTTAGATCCAACAGCAGTCAGACTGCAGCAGCCTTTGCATCAAATTTGTGTTTCTTTTTAGGTGGCTCCAAGGAAGATGGAGTCTATGATCCAGAAGGCTTAGGAAACTTGACAAAAGGATCTTTTGCTTTGAGAGACTGTGCCCAGCAGTAGCTTTTGAGAAGGAAGTAGGACGTAAACCCTTTAGTATCTGCTTATTCTTACTAATGGCACAATCAACCTAAGGTGGTCCGGGCCCAAACAATGTACAGAAAGTGTGGGCATTAGACAATGCAATTTGTGCCTGCACTTTTGGCATTTTTTTAAATCCCGAAGGACCTTTTTCAGACATCCTGCACACAAAAAATTAAACAAGGGAAGGAGAATTTTATTTATTTTTTTAATATATAGATAAGAGAAAACATACCAACAACGGTATCGAGAAATACACAAAAGTAATACAAAGAAGACTAGAAACAGTACCCACTATGGTAATAAAGAACTACATTAAGTCTAAAGTTGTTGTTGTTGTATCTTTCGGCTTTTCCCGGTTAGGGGTCGCCACAGCGGAACTCCGGTCCGCTTATGATTGGCAGCAGATTTTTACGTACCGACTTTCCAGGCCTGACGCACGACCTTTAACGAAGGTACACCCATTCACACATGTCTCCACACAGAAGATGCTTTAGCTGAGAATCGAACAGGACAACGTCTTACTGTGAGGCGACAACGCTACCGCAGCACCACCACCGCAGCACATTAAGTCTAAAGTGAATGTTTGTTGGTTTTATCGACCTTCACATTAAGTCTAAAGTGAAAGTCGATAAAACAAACATTTCAATAAAACGCAAATTAAAGGTCATGCTGCTAAACGCTAGGAATCTAAACATGAAATTGCACTCATTGCAAGCATTCTTAACCCTGAAAAATGCTGATATTTGTGCAGTCACAGAAACCTGGTTCAAAGCTGCAGAGAGCACCTCAGCCTTACCTGGTTACTCATCCCATCATGTATTCAGGCCCCAAACTGTGGGCAGTAAAGCCAAAGGAGGTGGAGTTTCAATATACATTAAAGACATACACATCTCCAGGCTGGTCAAACAGTATGACTCACAGGAGTCACTTCAGGTGCAGTTAACCATTAACAAGCCCCCTATTCAAATCATAGCTAGCTACTGGCCCCCAAATCTGACTCAAGATGCCCAATCCGCCTATTTGGACCTGTCCTGTTTGAATCTATCAAGATTCAACCCTTTACCCTGATCCTGGGTAAACTTTACAAACATAGACTGGAAGAGCTACTCGTGCCAGAACACAAATGCCCAGAGTTTCTGCGATTTTGTCAACGCAAATGCCTTAGAACAACTAGTCGATACCCCCACAAGAAGTGATATTTTAGACTTGGTATTAACCAACATGAGTAATCACTGCAGCATCCATATATTATTATCCTCTCTGGTAAGATCAGACCATAAAGAGGTCACTTTCAAAGTCACCATCTCCCTCAACCCACCTCTAGCTAGGAAGCTGATTACAGCCTAGGCGATGGTATAAATGGCTTCACAGCCCTCTCCCCCTCTCTAAGAACTGGCACAAATGTCCAAAACTACACCAAAGCACTATGCAAGCATTTATATAGAGAGATGAAATCAGGAATACCAGACAGGACTAAATCATCCTCCGCAAGGAAGAGCAAACCTGTCTAGTGAACATCTGCAATAAACTCTATAAATCAAAGAAAAAATTGCTGTCCAAGAAGGAGCAGGTGCCCAATTGGAAGTAATGTCTCTGTAGCCTGAACAAGTAAATAAGAGCACTAGTGAAATCCTTCAAAGCAAACTTACCAGAGTTCAAACTGGCCACATCTACTAGAGACAATAATAAGGTCTTCTTCACATATGTCCGCAACCTCAAAGGAAGCACCCAGATCTGTTCAGAACTGGTGGTCAAGGACACCGCGTATACAAATGCTGTAGATATGGCAAACTTGCTGGTGGAAAGATTCAGTGAAAACTTCAACCCTCTGTTCCCCCATCAGTAAATCAGGACATCCGCAGTACCTGCCCCTTTCCCCTTATATCTAGGGAAAAGGTCATCACTGCTCTCTCAAAGGCAAAAAATACAGCCTCCATGGGACCAGATTACATATCAGGATGCATCATACATGAAATAGCGCAGGAAACTGCAGCACCATTAGGCACCCTATACAACCAAAGCCTGAGTACCGGCTTCATCCCAGCTAAATGGAGGACAGTCACAGGCTTCCCTTTACAGAAAGGTGGAGCATCCACCAATCCAGGAAATTATAGATCCATCAGCCTAACTAGCCTGATCTACAGGGCCATGGAACAGATCATCATGGACCTCACTAACAAGGACATTGGCAACTTCCAAACACTTGATCCCACACAGTTTGGCTTTGTCAAGGGGAGGTGAGGTCTGCTAAATTTAGTCGACTTCTTTGAGATGGTCACCAAAGCCAAGGATGAGGGGAAGATGGGTGCACTCCACCTACCTTCACCTGGCCAAAGCCTTCAACACTACTTCCCACTCGGGCGAAATAGATGCTCTCTCTCAACTAGGCATCAATCCGTATGTTACCAGATAGGTATCTAACCGACTCACTGACAGAACCCACCTAGTCAAAACAAGGGAATCCACCTCAAGTAGTAGAGCCGCAATGCACAGCGCACCCCAGGTTTCGGTTTTGGGACCTCTTATGTGAGATGTACTTTTTTGAGGTGCAGGCCAAAACCAGTGGGCTATGTATGGCTGACCAAGTTTGCAGGTGATTGCAAGCTGGGAGCGGTCATCAATTCTCCTAATGTGGACATACTCCAAGAGGGTCTCACCCAAACAAGACAGTCACCAAAGCCATGGATGAGGGAAAGATGGTGCACACTGCATACCTTGACCTCGCCAAAGCCTTTGACACTATTCCTTCCCACTTCAGCATAACAGATAAACTCTCTCAACTAGGCATCAATCCATATGTTAGAACCCACCTAGTCAAAATAGGGGAAGCCACCTCAAGCAGTAGACCCGCAACAAGCTGTGTACCCCAGGGTTCGGTCTTTGGGGTCTCTGTTATTTGGAATATACTTTTCTGAGGTGCAGGCCAAAACCAGTGGGCTACGGCTGACCAAGTTTGCAAATGACTGCAAGCCAGGTGTTGTCATCGATTCCCCAAGTGAAGTGGACATCCTCTATGACGGTCTCACTCATACAAATGACTGGTGCCAGAAACATGGCCTCAAGCTGAATACCAAAAAATGCATCAGCATCTCCTTTGGGGAGAGTGACATTCCCATAAATGATCACATTACTAATAATGTCTTAAGCACACAATCAAGTGTGAGGGATTTGGGCACCCAGGTTGATAGCAACCTGACTTTTGACCACCATGTTGCTTCCATTGTACAGAAAGCCTGCTACATGGCCCACCTCCTAAGTAAGGGTATCTTGTCCAGGGACAAGGAGGTCATAACATACCTGTATTCTTCCACTATAAGCCCATTATTGAGTACAACACCCCATTCAGGATGAACCTCGCAAAACACATACAGCAGCTGGAGACCACAGAAGTTCCTCACAAGGAGATTCTATGGCCTCAAACATCTACTATACACAGGCTAAAAGCCCTATCCATCTACTCAGTTTCATACAGACTCCTCAGAGGTGACCTCTATCTGGCATACAAGGCAATCATGGACCCCACCTTGATGGGACTGTTGCATATCGGCAAGTCAAGCTCCACTCGAGTAACTCACATCCGCGGCCTCAACCTAGTCTGTGACATCAACGGGACTTGTTGGTGGGACAGACTTGTGTCCCAGAGGCTCCCACATTTATGGAATAGACTCCCTCTCCACATCAAGCAGAGAGGCTCTTTACCCCTTTTTAAGTGCAACTTGGACAATTGGATGGGAAATAGAAAAAATACTCCTGGAATTCCACCCATGTCCCTGCTAGACAGGGGCATCGGATGCTGACTTGTCTAAACATGGGCTAAACTCTTGGCTAGGCTCATAAGGGCCTCAGGGTCAATAGTCTAGTAGCCTCCTATAATCCTATTCATTTTGTGAAGAAAGAGGAAAAAATGAAATGTCTCTCGAAGCTCAAGATGACCACATCTATTCTGGAAAGCAGCAACCGAGATCTGGGATATGTTAGGGGTTGGTGCATTGTGGGTAAGGAAGGAGCTATGGTGGCCACAAGCTGAAGTAACGGCAGAGTCAGATCAGAGGATTGGATCCAAATCCAACAGTTGAGGATATAATGAAAACTGACATCATATCAACATATTAAAACAAAATCCAAGAATGTACATAAAAAAATGCAACTGTCCAGTATATACTGCACTCCACTCTCAACCACAGGATGAGAAGCCTGCCCAGGTGACTCTGGCAATATATTAAGAACCCACTGCACAGGATTTCTTCTGACTATTGTAAGTGTATTTTACATCGGACTTCAGTGGCCATCAACAGTACATAAATTTCTCGCAAAAAAATCTCAAGAACTGAGAATACAATCTCCAGGAAAGCCAAAGCAGTACAGTAGGCAGAATCATGATCCAAGTAGTAACACTTAAAGTGTGATCCAACAAACACTTGGTCATGCACCTTTCTGAAATAAGCAGTGACAACAGTCACATCTGTAATGACTATCCTTTCACAGCAGCTTTTGTTAACATGGCAAAAGACAATGTAGTAAGGAATTCACTTGCAAAGGGTTTGCTTAGCAAATTTAAATCCTTCCCATCCTTACGTAAAAAGGACAACCACTTGGCTCCATGCTTCTAACCTCATGTACCCTCTTTAGGTAGAGCATGAGCAAGCAGTGCACATCCCAAACCTAATGGTACCCCCCAAAACCTAAAGAAAACAGGAAAACGAAAGTGGTGCTTTAAAAATTTTAACACAATCAGCAGCAAATATTGTGGGCTATTTCTAAAGGATACTCAGCCAAATTACTGCCTTACAAATAATCACGTGATGTTCTAAAATTGTATGAAAAAAGTCAATGGTTACCAATAACAGCGACTTTCAAAAGGCAAATCTCACAGCTGCTAAACCAGCAGGTTGCAGTGGGGTAGGGTTAGCCTATCAGTGATCAACATCCTATGGAAAAGGATGGCTATTTAAAGGTGGGCAGCAGCAAAGCCTTAAGGAGTTGTTAAACATGCTGATTAGCTACAGTTGTTTCTACAAAGACATGATCAGAGATGCCAGAACATGAGCAGACACCAGAAACATGCGTAACCACAAAATAATTCAAACTAAACTCAGAACTGTGCCCGGCATAAATCTGCAGATCTTACTGCAGATTCACATGGGCTGTCCAACTGGTTTGCCTCCTATATAGTCAATACAATTATAAATGCCAGTTTCTGGGGTTAGCCTCACTTTACCCTCTAACCAACTGAGGATAAAGAAGAAATTCTATATTGTTAATACAACACCAGAAGCCCACAACTTCCAGATAGAAGATATTTAGAAAGATAGAAATTGGAGGAAAGAAAAGTACTTGCACAAGAAAAAAAAACTGTCAAAAGCTGCAAATAAAAACCTGCATTCATTAATACAACAGATTTTTTTTTTAATAAAACACTGCACAGACGTAGGAACTTGACTTGACACTTAGAGAAGAACCAATAGAACATGTGAAAAAATAAGCAAAGAGCAAAACCCAGAGATTTTTCAAAGGTATAGTAAAGAAACATGACAAAGATGTGGTACCGTGCAATATTTATATAAAGGAGAAAGCCAAACTAATCAATACAAAAAAAAAATGCAGCTCCAAACAAATATAGAGAAATAAAGGCAAAGGCACCAGGATATGCAAAGTAAAGAGGGAAATACAGAAAAGAAATCAACTATGGTAGAAGTTAAAGTTTTGGATGATCTCTGAAGTGAAGGATTTAATGTCGAGAATCCAACAAAAGTAATGCCAGAGCATGCTGGAATTATGGGTTCCCAAGCTAAACAACAGCTGGACCAAGAGGCATCTGAAAATGTGCAACATACTGCTCTGGAGGTTTCTGCAGAAGACAGGTACAAAAGTCTAAAACAGGAAAGCTTCAGCACCAAGAAAATATTAATCTGGGACAGGAATTTGATAAAGGAACTTGAGCAGGAGGGAGTGTACAAACATCTCGGAATAGATGCAGATAAAAAAACAATCAAATACAAATATGAACAAATACAAATATAAACAAATACAAATATAAACAAATACAAATATAAACAAATACAAATATAAACAAATACAAATAAATATAAACAAATACAGCTCAATAAAAATTACTTCAGAAGACCAAAACTGATACTGAAAACTACCCCGACATCTAGGAATAAAGTCAAAGCTATACATTAATGAGCTCTTCCTGTTCTAACTTACAGATCTGGAGAGAATGACCGGCCCCAGAAAATACTGGACCAACTGGACATCTAAACAAGAAAAATATTTCAAGGTTTTCAGATGATTTGGTGTATACACCAAGATTATATATTCCTCGCTCTGAAGGTATGGGCCTCCTCAAACTCGGTTACATGTACAGATCTGAAATCGTGAGACTGCATATAAATCTGCAGACCTCACCAGAACCAAACATAGTGAAAGTTTTAAAACACAACAAGTCTAAGATGACATATTTGATTAGTTTAGGAGAAGCATTTTGGTGTCAAGTGGGTATGGAAATCAAATCAGAAGTAGACAAAAAGATGAAAGCAACTGAATGGGTCAAAAAACGAAAACAATAAAAGGAGAAGATGAGAATGAAAGGAAAGTGGAAAAACATTAAGTAAAGTGGCCAAGTAAAGCGATATCATGGAACATCCTCATGCTGGACAAGATTTGATGCAGGAATGGTTAAGGGGAGGTAAATTGAAACCAAAAGATGAAATCCTAATAATGGTAGCACAGGATAGACTAAATACATGTTGGTTTACAACATGTACTGAAGAAGGTGAAAGAAACAGACAAATGCCGTTTCTGCAAAAAACAATGGAAATAATCATATATCTTGTTGCTGGATGCGATGCACTCATTCATGGCAGAGCTCCCGCATACCGAAAGGCATGACAATGTGGCAAGACTGTGCAAATAGAGAAAATGGTTGAAAAACACTGGAAATATGAACTGCAAAGAATTATAGAAAATGATGTCAATATCACAAGGGCTCACCACTTACCAACACTTCAAAAAATGGAAGCAAGAAATCTAAAGATTGTAGTCCATGGAAAGAGAACTGTGATCAGTGAAATTGCTACACCCAGTGATTATAGTGCCTTAAGTACAGACAGAAAACCATAATACCAGGATCTGCAAACAGAAACAAGAGCAATGTGGAAGAAAGACACTCAGTTCCAACAGTAGCAAGAGCAATGGATGTAAAAGAATTTACAGTCATACTTAAGATACTTTATCATTACACGCAAGCATGTATAAATCACTGGAGAAGGCAATCCCAGGAATATTGCAACTGCTGAAATGAGCACTCTTGTCCAACAAAGACTGAATACTAATTTCATAAACTGTAATCATATCTTGACTTAGCAATGGAGGTTATTCCCATCATGGTATTAGAAACCCAAAGGGCTTGGAGAAATTAAACTCTGATCACATACCCTGTGCTACAAAACAGGGCAACAGTCAAATTATGCTTCTAGGATGACAGATTCTGGAGTTATCTTGGGTGAAAGTTTGATTCTCTTGGACCAGGTACTAGCCAATTAAGTCATCTTACTGTTTTTATCTAAGGAACATACAGTGGACTAACCACCTGCTGCCACCTGCACATCTTGCTGTGACAATTCAAGCCCTGGATTCCTCAAATACTGACTATTTCAAGCCCCTCTTATCAGGACTGACAAATTTCAATCCAGAGCTGGTGAAGAATGCAACCTCTCAGCTTCTAATTTGCACATCTCATTCCCACTGTATACACAAGGTTTATAACAGAAATTATAGTTAAATAAATTTACCATAACTGTAGATGCTTGAACAGATCACTGCTGAAACAGCCTAAACTATATAGAATGTCCTGCCAAGAATTAGACAATTTCCAAAGCTTTAGAGCATCTTTTATGTGCCCTAGCCGCTGTATAACCAGAAAAAGGCAGAATAAAAATTAGTGGATAGGGTGCCAAAACATCAGAGATTTCTTGCCTCAGAACATGGCATCTAAAGCCCTGACAGTTAAGTATGTGCTAGGAAAAAAAGAGCAGCACATATCCACACCCTAGCAAAACCCCCAAAAAGGGGCGGTGAAGAAGGGATGCAAATTTGCAACACTGACCAACTTGAACATCTACTACTATGGTAAGTTTACTTGCAAAACTATACTGTGTTCATCACTAGAGCACTACTGTAGTAGTCCAAGCTACATGGGACAAATACCACAGCTTAGGAAGGAGGAGGAAGAATATTGGCAGTCAAGGAGCTGCTGGAGTATAGTCCTAGAAAACCTGCTCTGAAACTGGAGAAAGACTCTAGTGTGTAGTGCTTGGTAAATGTATGCACATAAAGTCCACCCTTTCCAAAAAGCCAAAAAGTAGCCAAACCCCTGACTTTGCTTAGAAGGGTCTTACTGTGGTAGAAAAAGGCAACAGCACAAGACAACCGTTTAGAAATTATCTGTTTTGAAACAGCTTGCCCTTTTTCTTACACTGAAAGAAAAACAACTCATTAGTAATCCTGAATGTTTCTGCCCTGTCAATCTAGCATATGATTTGCCTGCAGACACTCAGTGTGTATGAAATTCTCCTTTATTTTTGGGCTCTGGAGAGAAAACGGGGAGATAACCAGCACAGCTCAAATGTAAATTCAAACCACCTCAAGCATAAAGGATTTGTTCTGAGGAGGCTCTGGAAAAACAGGGGTGATAAACAGTCCAGCTCAGTGTAAACTCAAACCGCCTCAGGCATAAACGAAAGACTTGTTCTGAAGGTAATCCTGTTTTTCTGAAAAATGAGAGAGATGTTTCACCATAAGATCTAGTAACTCTTCTTGCAGGAGCTAGAGCAATGAAAAATAGTGTTTTCAAATATAAGAAACAAGTTATGCACTTACCGTAATAATTTATTTACTGACATTTGATTACCAGAAAAATTGGGGTGGGTAGAAACCCATTTTCAGTGAAGGCTCAGGGAGATAAAACTCCAAATTACTACAAAACATTTTAAGAACAATAATTTTACAATCTTCAAAATTAAAGTCTTCAGTTTAAATAAATTAAACTGAATATAAAAATCTGAGTTGTTACTTCTTCTTCAACCTGTGGGTCTTGGACATATACTCCAGCCTTGGAGCCAAAGCTGAGCTTCTCCTCTCCTACCCATCAAGCCCCACTCTCCCTCCATCCCCTCAGATCAGGTTTGCTGCTAGAAATACATAACCACTACCAAAAACACCAGGGAACATTATCCACACCATCCACAGAACATCTCAGAGTTTGGATGACACAGGAAAGGGAAGGACCCGAGTCACTTCTGCCAGATCCTCCCAGGATCTGAGAAAGGGGAAAGGAGGATGGGAAAGGTTGAATACAAATGAAGCAACAAATAAGATGGGACATTATAAGAACACAACTATCTGAAGTTATTGTCTTCATTTGGTCATCAACCTGCGAGATACAGTCCCCAGCTACATCACCTCCGGGTGGCCCTCATGGTAGGATATTCTGGAGCATGGCAGAGCTAAAGGAGGCTCTACTCCTAGAACAGATGTCCAACTTGTAATGGGATATGAAGGCATGAGAGGATGCCCACGTAGAGGGAAAATATCAATAGGCACTCTGGACCAGAAGGCCGCAGCAGTAGGTACAGACCCAGTAGAATAGGCTTTGACATGACTATGAAGAGAAATACCTTTGTTGCAATATGTCAATGCAATGCACTAAGATCCAGTTAGTCAAGGTCACGTTTGTGATAGGTCTACCTAGTCTGGAAGTAGCAAAGGAGACAAAAAGCTGGCTCGTTTTTCTGAAAGATTTTGTCCTATTCAAGTAAAAATGCAGCTGTCTGTGAACGTCAAGTAAATGAAGTTTGTATTCTCCCCAGTTTTGGAAATTGGGAAGAAAGATCAGGAAATTAATCACTTGGTTAATGTTGACCTCTGAAGCAACCTTGGGAATAAAGCAAGATTAGGGCTAAGAGCAACTCTGTCTTTGTGGAAAACCAGATAAGGGGGTTTAATGGATAAGGCGTGAAGTTCCAAAACCCTCTTAGCAGAGGCGACAGCCACCAAGAAGGCCAACTTCCAAGGCAATAACTGCAAATCAACTCTGGCTGCTGGTTTAATGGGAGCAAAAACCAGAGATTATAACACCAAAGTGAGGTCCCAAGAGGGCATATGATCCTTGACCGGAGGCCAAAGCAGAAAGGTGTCACTCAAAAGACTTGCATATTTTTGTGGACACAAAAGATGAAGAATCTTCACGAATATGGAAAGTAATGATAAATGCCAACTGCAACTTGACCATGGAGAAGCTAGCTCCACTATTAAAAACTTGAGCCAAGAATTCTAAAATAACTGGAACATGAGCCGTGAAAGTGTCTAACTGGCACTGTTGAACCCAAACAGAAACTCTCTTCCATTTACTCGAGTAAATTTTCCTGGTGGAGGCTTTATGAGATGTAATCAAAATCTTCTGAATGGGGGAAGATAACCTGGGTTCTAGCAATCATAGGAAGTGGAGTAGGCAAGTGGTCTGCTTCAGGCTGAAGACGTCTGGGTATCAGTCCCCCAAAGGGTGGGACAGAACAGCCGGAAGGGGACAGTCCAGGGCAGACAAGGTGAAAACACAGGAACGTAAACCGAACTTGTCAATGAGGATGAATTTGCACTTCAACCTCTGAGCTTTCGGGAGGAATTTGGGGATCAGGGGGAACAGGATGATATGTATGAGAGAGACTGGGGGGGGGGCAAGCATGGACCAAAGTGAATCTGGGAGACTCCTCCTGCTGGGGGATCAGGGGAAAGTACTCACTGCACTTGGCGTTGGAAAGAAGCGAAGAGATCACAGCAAGATTGACTCCATAACTGGAAGATCATGTCTGCCACTCCCTGATGGACTGAGAGACCACTCAGAGATATCAGAATGGTTCTGCTGAGCTTGTCTGCTAGGATGTTCGGCTTCCTCAGAATATGTATTGTGACAAGAAAGCGGTTGGAAGAGATTGCCAACTCCCACAATCTCATGGCTTCTCGACAGAAGGGACAAATCCTGCCCCCCCCCGTCTGTCGATGTACCAGACAACAGACATAGCCATTTGGATAGTAACCGTCTCTGTGGGGAGAGGCATGAAGGTAAAACAAAGCAGCCCCTGCACGTACGGAAACCGCACGGCCCCAAAATATTGGAATCCAAATGATAAAACAAGAGGAGCCAGCAGACTATGGCAATTCAGTATTTAATCAATATTTAGTCATGTAAAAACATGAAATGGAAGCAAATAAACCTGTTTTGGCTATAAAAAACACAGCCTTAATCAGTGTAATCAATGCAAATCAATAATTCTATTGCTCCATTTTATACTTAACATATCAAAGTTAAAGCTCATTGGTTGTGCACAAATACTCATTGAGACCAGGTGGAAATAAACGACCCAATTTGATGATCCATTTCTTTTCCTTGGTATTTAATACTGAGTGCCATCCGGTTTTATTGATCCCGTTTCCCATGACCCTATCAATAACCATAAATCTAAAATATGCATTCCTGTGTGTCAATGAGTGTTTGTAAAGAGCATTACTAGTCTTTTTGGTTCGGATGTCACTGTAGTGTTCTAATATTTTCAACCTTAGAGGTCTAGAGGTTTGACCTACATAAAATGCTGAACAGGTGCATGTTGCGAGACAGATAACCCAATCAGTACCACAACTGGCAAAGAATCTGATGTCGTATACATTTCCGGTACTCTTACTAGTAAACCGCTTGGATAAGTCCTGGATCCCCCTGTCTGTCGATGTACCACACAACAGACCTATCTGTCTGGATAGCAACGGCCTCCATGGGGAGAGGCATGAAAGTCTTGCAACGCTAAAAAAGACCATCATCTCCAGGACATATATATGCAGATTGGTCTCTAGAGTACACCAGGTGCCTTGGACTGTGTGCGGAGTCTCCCAGCCAATGTGTCCCCCCCCCCACGGTAGCTGGGAGGCATCCATGGCCACCATGGCCTTGGGAGGAGAGGGGAAAAAAGGAATGTCCCGAGTACAGATCCTGAAAGGGAAGCCACCAAAAAAAAAGACTCCTTGCAGACTCAAGAAAATTTGATAGGGTAGTCCATGCATAGCTCAAGGAGGGACCACTGTATCGCTAATGTCCACTGAAGAAGTACTCTCACATGAAAGTGAGCAAGCAGAAGAGTTATGATCTCTGTCATCGACCCCAACGATCTGAGGACAAGAAAATCAGGGGGAGGATGACTGGTGAGAATCTGCCTCACATGCGAATTAAGAGACTAAATTCTGTCTGGGGATAGAAAGGCCATGCACCGAATTGTGTCCAGTCAAGCTCCTATAAAGTCGTTGATCTGGACTGGATCCAATCTGACTTGGAAAGATTCATGGTTATGCCCAAGGTCACAGTGAAGTGAAGAAGACTATAACTGGCTTGTAGGAGTCAATGCTTAGCGAGAGCAGTGAGAAGCCAATCGTCCAGATAAGGCAATGTGTGGAATCCGAGCAGCCTCAGATGAGTTTCAACTACTACCATCACTTTGGTAAACACCCTGGGGGCTGTGGGGAGTCCAAAGAGGAATACTCTGAATTGAAAGCGATGGGCTAGTGGAGAAACCTTCTGGAGCGCTTGTCCATCTTGATGCAGTAGTACATATCCTGAAGGTCTACAGAGCACATCCAACTTGTCCTTCTGCAGAAAGGGCAGAATGGACTATCGTGACCATTCGGAATTTTGTTTTGGCAACTGACTTGTTTATGGAGGAGAGATGCAGAAGTGGTCTGAAGTCACCATACTTTGGCACCAAAAAGAATCTGGAATAGATGCCCAATCCGAACGGGTCTTGGGGGAAGGGTTTGAGGACTCTTCTCCAACAGCTTTGCGATCTCTGAAGCTACCACCTATCTTGGCTTGGGTGGCACATCCGGGAGATTTCTAGACTGTTTTGGGGACTGGAACAATGGAAAGGTGTAACCACTGGATATTATCTATCACTCAACGATCGGCAGGGAGGAGCATCCTCCGACTGCCTCCAGAGCAGTCAGGCAACCCTTCAGGAATGCTGAAAGGATTGGCTCTGAGAACGTATCTCGGGACCCATGGTTTCTCTGACCCTCTCCCCTGTCCCAGGGGAGATGCCTGCTATTGGAATCATTTCCCCCTCTGCCACTGGAGGAAAAGTCTGAGAGTCTTGGAAAGCCCGCAAGAATTTCAGAACCATAGCTTTTTACTGCCACACTGGTTCCTCGAGTAGGGCTGCTGTGGGGTAGAAAAGTGTATTCCAACAGTAGACAGGGTCTTTCCATCCTTCTCGCACTAGGAGTGTGTGTGTCTGACCGTGGGACCAAAAAAGGGATGATCCGAAGGGTGCATTAATAAAGGAAACCTTGAAGGGTTCCAAGAATTCAAACAGCCTCGTCCAAGTGTGACCCCTAATGACAATGCCCGAACCGGCCGCCCTTTTGGTACCCTCTGCCACATGCAAGAGTAATTTCATGGACGTGTTAGAAATAGCAAGAGTGGCCATTCTGGGGAGAAGATCTTCTTGTCCTCTTCAGAAATGGACACTAGGATGGACTCAGATTTCCCTCACAAGGTCCCTTCAAACCCTGATCATGTGTGCCAAGTAATTCAGCGCGCAGAGAGAAAAGGTCATGGAAGAATAGACCCACTTACAAAATTGGTCCATCGCCCTAGGCTCCCCTGTCCAGAGGGTGAACAGAAGAGCTTTCCTAGGCCAGCTCTTAATGGCAGCTGCCACCACCATATAACTGACTGTGATGCCCTTAATCTAGTGGAGCCTATCTGCAGGCACTCTAGGAATCCTATCACAGCACTTGGGTATGGGCTCTACCATGTCCAGTTCCTTCTATGCCCTGCTAGAAATCAAGTCAAGTTCCTTCCATGCCCTGCTAGAAATCAGATCAATCAGGAGGTCAGTAGGGGGATCCAGGATGTAGATTGCTCTGTTTCAAAAGCTTCCAGGAACAAGGACTCAATGTTAGGTTTGTGGACGGACCACCCACCTTTCTGCTGCAGGATCTCCATGATGCCTCCGAAGGAGACATCCTCAGGTGGGGATCTGGGGGAACCTTCCTCTTCATCTAAGTCTGTATCTTTGGTCAGGGATTCCAGTGTGGAATCCAAGTGCCTCCTCTTGCACGTATGCTTCCTGTGCGCCTCCTTGGGGGATGCTCCAGGGAGGTGTCGGAAGACTCAGGGTACTCCTGAAGGGGAGCCACCTTTAAGCTTCTTGGAACAGGCTGTCCCAAGGTAGACAGGGTCTAAGGATCCAGTACGGGCAATTCAGAAGGGAGAGGAGTCGGGACCGAAGGGCAGAGAGTCGAGGATCTAATGGGAGCTGAGAGAACCCTCTCTACTTCAAACTCCGAGGGCAACTCTGTTGAGGCCAAAGCCACTGATGGTGAAGCCTTGGCACCGAAGGTGAAGTAGGAGCCAAACTACTGAGAGCCAAGTCACTGAGGAGGAGGGACAGCTCAAAAAGCCAAGCCATTGAAGCCAACCCCTCAAACCAAACTCCGAAGCTACAGCTCCAAGAGTCAGACAGGCCCGAATAAACTGGAGCCAAACTGCTCAAGGTGACATTCGGAGTTGAGATACAGATACCGATTGGCACAGATGTCTTGAAACTTGGGATCATCGGAACACAGAGCTCAGACATCGATGGGCAGATTGGAAGAGAAATAGGTAAGAATGTTAGCCGAGTACCCCTGGCTCCATTTGCACCTTTAGAAATTTCCTCATGAACCTGTCCAACCTCAAACTCTGAAAGGCTACAGGAGGACCTAGCAGAAGAGGCTGTTGACTCTGGCCTGGAGTGGTGCCTAGGCAATGCCAGAATTACAGACTTGGGTAGAGGACCTGCCAGCTCTGGAGAGAAGCAAGGGGATCTGAGCTGAAGATAAGCTGAAGCTGAAGGGCAGACTTTTGTTGGAAGTTCTCCAGAGGGCAGAGAGTCTATTGTAAGACTGCTTCCATCTGTTACTGTCTTTGCCCTTCTCAGCTACTTTCTTGGTGGGGGTTTGATCCCCTGTCGTGGATTCCGTGGTGGAGGGGGGATGGACTTAATGGACAAGACCCCAAAGGATTAATTCATTCCTCCTGTCTATAAGTGCACCTTGATTAAAGCTCACACAAACAGAAGAATAGGAGGAAATCTAGGGGGGCTGCCCCTAAACAAATTACACAAGAGTATGGGCATCGGATGGAGGTATCCTATGCTCACATTGTGCATTTCTTAATGCCTGCTGGCTTTGAATCAGCCAAAGGAGGAACTACAAGAAAAGGAAAGGATGGTAGAGGAGGAAGCAGCCCTAGACTATAAGCCCTCTAAGCTACCAGCTAACTAAAACTTTTTTTTTTACACTAAGGATAGGAGACAGTAAAGAAAGCAAAATATATACAAACACTAAGATACCTAGATTTCTCTGCAGGGAGTTCATCAACAGACCCAGTAGCTGTTCAAGTAAGTGGCAAATGAGAGCTGAGGGGTGGAGGGCGAGTGGGGTATGATGGGTAGGAGAGGAGAAGCTCAGCTTTTGGCTTCAAGGTTGGAGTATACGGCCCAGTCAGATCCGAAACCTGCAGGTTGAAGACCAAATGAAGACAACTTCAGATCATTGGTTAAGAATCGATACAAGTTGTACAACAAACATTATTTACAGTAATTTTACACAGTTTGCAGACAAAGGGCAATGCTAGTACTACTGGAAGAACAGAAGCTGTGTGTATAGGAAAGGAGTTCTTCCTGTAGGAAATAGACTAGGAACAGTTTCTGAAGTATTCTGGTGAAGGCAGATAAGATTGCTATAGGTCTACTTATTAATGACTGCTGAAGTTCCTCCTTTGTGCAGATGGATAATGTGCGACTTTCCAGAGACAGGGAACATGGGATTCTTGGACTGACGTATTTAAACAAGACATGCACTACTACTAGCGGTTTTTAGGTACTAGCTTGGAAAGCAAATCGACTGAACAGCGTGGTTTAAGTTTAACAGTAGTTTTATACAAGACGTCAGCATGGGTTTGAAAGTGAAAGTGTATGTGGTGATATGCGGCTGTTGGGCAGGATTGGGATTAGATTTTGAGGAATCCTTGGTTAGTGATGGTATACCATTTATTAAACAAGAGCTGAATTGTGTTGCAGTTTTGAGTGGCGAGTTATTGGGAGAAGGGTTTGTATTGAATTTTTGGCCAGGATGCAAGATTTCTTATATCCAAATTTTTTTAGGGTTGTGTTTAGTATTCTGAAAGTGGTTAAAATATTGTTTTTGTCTATTTATTTGCTTTTTAGTACGACTGCAAAGCATTCTGATGTTTAAGATAAGGTTTTTACATTTTTGCCATTTTTTCCATACTTTCTCTCTATCCTACATTAGCATTCTTCTCTTTTTGGATAGCCAAATTGCATTATTTGGTTTTAGTCTATTCAGGATGGTTAGAAAATTTGTACTGAATTAACTTAAAGCATCATCTAAGCGGAGGATTTTTAGGAAGTCCCAGTTAACAGATGTTAGCGTAATAAGACAATGTAATAAGAACATTTATGGGTTAAACTTGGAAAAGTTGCGTGCTATTTTATAAATATGCCGTTTAACTGAATACAAGAGTCTGGTCGTATAGATTTGGAAATGATCACAGAGACTCTGATACTATACCTGTGGTGGAGTATTTGCTAGACTCAGATTCTAGGATTTGGTCTATTAGGAAATTTGATGTCTTGCGGGACTATTAATTAGTTGTGTGAAACCATACAAGTTCATGCTAAATGTAGGGGAGTTAGAGTTCATGTCCAACCAACTGGTATTCCCAACACCTAGTAGTATTTTGTGGAAATACTATGAATAGCCAATGTAGGATATCTTCCAATACAGCTGTACTGTCACACCAAGAGGGACGCAAAGTACAATAATATATAACTATTTATTTTGAAGAAAGCAATAAGAAGCTCTGCTGAACTGAATTTTGGTACTGGTTTCCTGTAAGGAGAAACCTGATAGGTGTTGGGAAATACTAAAACAGACACCTTTTCTCTTGATATGGTCATTATGGATGGGGGGGTATAATTCTGGAGTTATTTAGCCTGGGTTTAAGCAAAGTTACAGCAAGAATGTCAGGCTTATGCTGGGTACTCCAGGCATGTAGTTTAGCAGTTTTACTTCTAACATTTATTGCAGCAAAAGTGACATCACCAGGGCTGTGGACTGGCTGCTGCTGGGTTAGAGAAGTGTGTAGGAGAGAATATCTTTGTTTTCATTGTGATAGGTGGCGTCAGGATTAGGGTGTATATCTCCTAGAAGGATTTTAGTATATCAGGGGAATTATGCATGCTTGTTTTTTTAGAAAGGATTCTTGCATTTAGTTTTGTTTTGGTTTGAGCTGATGTGCAGCTAATCATTCCATACTCGGAATAAAGACAAGAAGCAGTATCAAATAGGTTTGGTGCAGTGTGTGAGAAGTGTAGATAAAGGATGGAGAAGTGGTTGTTACAGACTTGGAGAGATGTGAGAGATTGAATTATGACAGGATGAACGACGGCACAGTAGGAGAATACAGAATAAGCCATACAGCTACATAACGAAGTACAGGGATATGTATTTTGTATGCGTCAAATAGTGGGGAGTAGCAATGAAGACAAAAAAGAAGTTGCAGGGCAGCAGGAGATTCAGTAATGATGGATTCTGAAAGCTGGTAGAGGATAGGTAAGGAGAGAAGTACTGTCTATAAGAGAGATTGGTTGTCCTGGTATCTTCCCTTGAAGATAAGGAACAGAGGGGTATGAATGGCTACAGTATAATGATGCAGTCAAAATAAGAAGAAAAAAGAAGTTATGTCCTTACCATAATGTTCCATGTGAGCTGTTCATCTCGCCTTTTTGTTCTTACACGTGGGTTCGGAGCCGATCCCTCGGCTCCAAGTCGGCTGCTTTTTAAGCTCAGACTCTCAGAGAAGCTCGAGACCTAGTGTATATCCCATGATGCTCTACTGTAAATCCCCAGATCTCGTTTGCTGCAACCAAGACAGCCTACAGTAAGAAACAGAACTATAGTGCCTACATATCTAGGTAGCTATAAGTTTGTAGAAAGAAGAAACAGTCTGTTCCAGAAGACAGGCTGACAAAAGTCGACCAATCCACCAAGGCAAACATCTTTCTCAAAAGGAGGGGGAAGGTGGGCGGGAATGTAAGAACAAAAAGGCGAGATGAACAACTCACATGGAACGTTATGGTAAGGACATAACTTCTTTATGTGAAGTTGTTCTATCTCCCCGTTTTGTTCTTACATGTGGGCAGTGTCCCAAGCACCCTAATCCTGGGTGGCTCACAGGAGAACATTCCTGAGCACAGTGGAACCAAAGGAAGCCTTGTCCCTGGAGGTCCTGTCCACTTTGTAATGAGTGATAAACGTGTGAGGTTTTGACCACGTGGCGGTTGCACAGATGGTATCCAAGGGCAAATGAGCTGGATGAGCTAATGACGTAGAAACAGCCCGGGTAGAATGGGCTTTAACGTTAGTTGTTAATGGCGGATTAGTGGAGGAATAAATGAATTTAATACAGTCAGAAAGCCACTTGGATAATGTGATTTTTGATACTGCAAAATATTTCTTACTCTCTGCGTAAGAGAGAGAGTTGATCCGATTGTCTGAAATCATTCGTCCTATCTAGGTAGAATCTCAATTGTCTGTGTACATCCAGCTTGTGTAACATATATTCCAGTCTGTTGGTATGGTGTCTAAAGAAGGTTGGAAGCTCAATGGACTGATTTAAGTTGGTCTCTGAACAGACCTTGGGTAGAAAGGTAGGGTTAGTCCGGAGGGAGACCCTATCAGGGTGAAAAAATCAAATATGGGGGCTTGGAGGACAAGGCCTGAAGTTCGGAGACCCTACGTGCAGATGTAATGGCTACCAGAAATATAGTTTTCTAAGACAGAACCTTTAAGTGACATGATGAGGCGGGTTCTAAGGGGGCGAGCATCAATTGGGATAAAACCGGATTCAAATTCCAGGGAGAAACAGGGTGTCTGATAGGTGGTCTGAGATGGTGGGCCCCTTTTAAGAATGCCTTACAGAGTATATGGGACATGATGTTAGACCTGTTAAACCCTACATGGAAATTGGAAATACCAGCCAATTGAACTCTAATGGTGGCAGCTGCTGCGCCATCATGGAACAAGACAGACAAGAACTCTAAGATGGTATGAATAGGTGCCGTATAAGGGTCAATGTCATGATGAGAAGCCCAGTGAACAAATCGTTTCCATTTGCTATTATATAGCTTCCTGGTAGACAGTTTGAGAGAGGAAACTATAATATGTTGGACCACGGGAGACAAATCGGGAGACAAATCTTGAGACCTGGCTAATACGGGAATTGGAGCAGCCAAGCTGTCAAGTTTTAGGGAGATGAGGGAGGGATGAAGAACTCCCGACGAATGAGTCAGAAGATCTGGCACTGGGTCCAGGATCCATGGTTCTTCCACTTGATACTTCTACAGGAAGGGGAACCAAATCTGCCGAGGCCAAGACGGGGCCATCAAAATCACAGTCCTTCCCAGACTTTTGGCTTTCTGTATGAATTAGGGGAATTGGTGGGAAGGCATATAGGAGGCCCGGGGGCCAATCATGTACGAGCGCATGACTCGGGTTGTTCCCTGGTGGGGGATAAAGAGCAAAGTAGCTGCTGCATTTGGCATTCATCGGAGATGCAAATAGGTTGCAGCAAGGCTGGCCCCATCTGCGGAAAATCTTGTCCTCCACCTGTTTGAGAGACCACTCGTGAGGCAACAGCATGGCCCTGCTTAGCTTGTCCACTATCACGTTGGATGACCACGGGATGTGCATTGCTATCAGAAAGCGTCCGGTGGATACAGCCCATTGCCAAATTCTTAGGGCCTCTCGGCATAAAGGATACGATCTGGTTCCCCCTTGCTTGTTGATGTACCAGACTACCGACATGTTGTCAGTCTGGCTAGCAATTGTACCTGGAGGAAGAGAGTTGTGAAAGTGTTGCAATGCCAGAAACACCGCTCTCTGCTCTAGGACATTTATATGCAAATGTGATTCCATGTTTGACCACGTGCCTTGGACAGTCTTTCCCTGAAATAGCCCCACCCCCACCCTATCAGGGAAGCATCCGTGGTCACTGTGGCTGTGGGTTGGGGAAGAACAAAGGGGGACGTCCGATTATCACTTGGTCGTTGTTCAACCACCAAATGAGATCCTTTTTGCAAAGGTTCGTTAACCGGATCTTGTGTGACATGGGCAGTTGTTGGTAAGACCACTGTGCGAAGAGTAGCCACTGGAGTATCCGCATGTGCATGCGTCCTAATGGGACTGCTATCAGTGTGGCTGCCATTGTGCCTAATAGCTAAAGTATCTGGGACACTGGAGCTTTGTTTTGGACCAACAGACTGGATAATTGACTTTTTACAGATACAATTCTTGCTTGAGGCAACCTGATCCTTGAACTGACGGTGTCCAGTTCTGCCCCTATAAATGTAATATGCTGCAAGGGCGATAACGCAGATTTTTCGAAGTTTAAGGTTATGCCCAACTGGGAACAAAGGCTTATGGTGTAGTCTCTTGCTTGGATTAGTTGATGCCTGGAGGTGGCGGTGAGGAGCCAGTTGTCCAGATATGGAAACACCCGGAATCCCAAACTTCTCAGGTGAGCCGTGACCACTGCCATACATTTGGTGAACACCCTGGGGGCTGTGGTGAGACCAAAGGGCAGGTGATCTCCGGATGATCTGTCCATTTTGACGTGGTAGTAAGCATCCTTGAGATCTATAGAGCACATCCAAATCGCCCGTTGCTAACAACGGAAGAATCGATTGAAGCGTGACCATCCGGAACTTTTCCTTCTTGAAGGTGTTCAGTTTGCTGAGGTCCAGTATGGGCCTTCAGTCCCCTGTTTTTTTTGGAACTAAAAGTAAGTAAGGCGGACCCATCAAATGGGGTATTGACAAAGGAAGATTTGAAGGCTTCCGCAAAGGAGCAAAGGCACATCCAGGACTGTCTCCGAAGAGCTATCGCTGAGCCTGCCGCCCTGCTCAATCCATCGGCAGCATAAGAAATGAATCGCATGGATGAGTTTACTATCTAATTGAGGGCGTTGAGTTGCGCAGTCACCTTCTTAGAAACTGCATCAGCTGCGTTACCCTGGAGAGCATCTCCCAGCTCTTTAAGGAGATCTCGTTGAAGGCGGGTAAAATGTGTCCGGTAGTTGAGCGACCTCATGGAAAATGCTGCAGAACTAAACATGCGTTTCCCATACCTGTCCATCGTCCTAGAATCCCTATTAGGAGGATGGACAGAAGAGGTTTCCGACATCTCTTTCTTGGTGGCTGCCGCCACCACCATGGCATCAACTGGGACTCCCTTTGTAAGAAAAGCCTTGTCAGCAGGGGAAGTAATAAACTTGTTGGGCCTCCGAGGGACCGGTTCCACTGAGTCAGGGGACTCCCACGCGCTTCGATCAACCAGCTCCATCAATTCGAAGGGTGGGGTAACCCAGGAGGTGGATGGTTGAGATCCAAAGGCCTTCAGGAGGCCGGACTCGTCCTCAGTAGGGGCAAGGGACTGCCAATCACCCCTCTGTCTTAAGATCTCCAAAATGTCTGCAAATGAGACATCCTCTGAGGGGGATCATGGGGATCCCATCTGATTCCTCCATGTCAGTATCCGATGTCAGGGATTCCTGTGGGAGCAGAGCCCAAACAGTACACGCAGGTGGAGTGGTTGTCTGCAACAGACATCTTTTGATCGCACCCACACCTTTTGAATCCTGACTTTTGTTTCTCTGACATGTTAACAATAAAAAATCAGGTCCCTAAATTTTAAGTTTAAGTATAATAACAAAACGGTTATCTGTGTAAATATTACTACAACACTAATTTAAGAATGAACTTCTTATAAGATATATGTAAGTATATATATAACTAAATACCTATAGATTACGAAAAGAAGAAAGGAGAGAACACACACAAAAGTGACAGAGCCCTGTCGCACCCAAACAGATAAGAGAGGCCTAACAGCCCTGAATAGAACCACTTCAAAAAATTTTAACTAGAGCTAAACAAACCGGCTATAGCCCAATACTATAGAATAACACTTCTAATTTTAACGATATATAATACTATTATTCAGAAAAAACTTTTAATATTGAAAAAACAAGTCACTGGCCCGAGCTTCCTCCGACGAGCTGTAGATCCGTTGCAGCGGCAAACTAGATCTGGGAATTTACAGTAGAGCATCATGGGATATACACTAGGTCTCGAGCTTCTCAGAGTCTGAGCTTGAAAAGCGGCCGACTCTGAGCCGAGGGATCGGCTCCGAACCCACGTGTAAGAACAAAACGGCGAGATAGAACAACTTCACATTGAGGGTTTATTTGGGAAAAGTAAAAGATACAATGTAGAATAGATAGTTACTATTAGGTTGGGTAGTTATTATGAATGGATATTGTGAAAAGCAGTATGGGAGGGTGACAGTTCAGAAAGGGGTTATAAATTAAATGGAGATAGGAAAACAGGAAAGAGATGTATGTATAATTAGAAGAAAGGTCATTTGGGGAGGATTTTGGAATGAGTCACAAGCGAAATAAGGATTTAGTAAGTATAGAGTAAGAGGGAGTGGGGGTAGGTTGGAAGTGGGAGTAGGGTAGGGGAGCAAAGCAAAGCCAAGCGTAGTGGGCTTCCCACCCTCAGATCAAATTACAACTGACGGCAATCAGTTTATAGTCAGTACAAATCAAGAGATGTAAAGATACAGGTTTTCTGTCAGTTCTCAAAGGCTAAAACAATGGACATATACAATACAATCTACTGGTCAAAACAAAGGGTACAGTGGCCAACGTAGTAAGAGATCCTTTGAGTGCACGGACTATTTCACGGAGACCTTTAATCACAGCGCATGCATTATTTAACTAATACACAGCAACAACCTTCATGATAAATGTGTTACATTATACAATGACAAAATTCTTAGTAAATTTGTAGTACTAGGGCCTTGTGGCAAAGCTCCTGCAGTATCAAGGTCAGTTGTAGAGATCACAGGCTCAGCTCTATGAAGAAAGTTAGTGACAGTAACAGGAGAAAACATGATAGATCTGTGTTCTTATTTTCATCTGGTTCAACATTTGGGTTGCCTGATCCAACCTCTGTGCCTTCTTACCAAGCTTTGGATCCCAGAATCGGACTCACTTACCTACAATTCTCTCCTGTCTAAACTACCTCAAATTGAGTTTGCTGACTGTTCCCAGCCATAAAGAAGATCTCCTGAAAAGAATAAAAATTTCTATGGAGTAAAAAACAAAGTCATGTTCTTACCATTACACTTCATTTGTGTTGTACATTTTCATTCTTCCTCGACTTGTGGGTTTCGGATCAGACCTCAGATCTGACTTGGCCTCTTTCCAAACTCAAGATTCAAAGCGCAAGCTCCTTCTCTCCATCCTATAATGCCTCCTTCCCCCAAAATACCTCAGATAGAATTTGCTAAAAATGTATGCAGCTAAATATCTATATAGATAGATAAAGCTTCAGGGTCTCAACCCAGAACTACAATTCCTGGGAGACCCCAACTCCGTCAGGTCTACATGGAAAAGAGGCTGTGGTGGGGAGGTAGAGAAACAATGAAAATGGACAACACAGATGGAACATTATGGTAAGAACATAACTTCTTTATCTGATGTCATTTTCATTCATTCCTCGACCTGTGGGACACCATCCCCAGCTAAATGGACCCTTTTAGTTATCTTCAGCAAACAGACCCTTTTTGTTATCTTCCTTGCCGTGTTTTTTGTTTTTGCACAGTACCCAGCTACACAGAACCTAGGGTGGTCCTTGTGAAAGGATATTCCAAGCACCATAGAGCCAAAGGCAGCTCTTTCCAGAAATAATATCGAGCTTGTCATGAGAAATAAAGGTATGTGACCTTGACCCAGAGGCAGCTGCACAGATATCAATCAACAATTGAGGAAAAGGCTTGATAAGTCTCCACTGATCTCAATGAATGAGATTAGACATGACCCGGCAAGGGCATTTTTTTTTTTTTTTGACGAATGAACAACGGGGATGCAAACTTGCAACTATCTAGCCAGATTGCCTATGAACATCTAGAAGATGCAGTGTGTGTATTCTCCCTTACTCTACTAGCTGGGAAAGAAAACCGGGAAATGAACTGACAGATATTGTCTTCTGTGGCCACTTTAGTAAGGATGGATTGGTCTTGTAAGGAAACGCTATCCTTATGGAAGATCAAATAAGGAGGTTTAGCAGAAAGGTCTTGGAGCTCAGAAACTCTTCGTTGACATAACAGCAACCAAAAAGGCAGGTTTCCAGGAGAAAAACCTTCAGATCCAGTTTAGCTGCTAGTTGAAAGAGATGAAGAATCAAGGCTTGTAAAATAAAGTAAGATCCCAAAGGGGGGGTGGATCTTTGGAGGATGGAATAAAAATGTGCCCCTTGAGAAAAAACTTACATTTAGAAGAAGCCAGCGTAGTAGTGTTTTCCCCATGTAGAAATGCAAAATGGCTGCCAATTTAACCTTCACCGTACAATAGCTGGCTCCATTCTGGAAAAGAAAGGCCAGGAAATCTAAAATCACAAGAACAGGAGCCATAAGAGGATCTATCAGCTTCTGCTAAGCCCAAATAGAGAACATTTTCCATTTGCTCTTGTATATTTTCCTAGCAGATTTTTGTGAGCTAGGAAGATATGTGAGTTTTGTGGGAAGAATCATCATGGAGATGATCAGATATAGTAAACTTCCAGACACTGGACCCAACCCAGTTTGGTTTCATAAAGGGCAGATCATGCCTACTAAACCTGGACTTCTTTTCAGAAGGTGACCAAAGCAATGGATGAGGGCAAAATCGTTCACACTGCCTACCTTGACCTGGCCAAGGCATTGGACACAATACACCACACGGGCACTGTTGACAAACTCAAGGGGTTAGGTACAAACCCGTACGTCACCCAGTGGGGATAGCCAAATGGCTCACAGACAAGATCAAGGAAGTTAGAATTGGGGAATCCATCTCTACAAAGAGGTCAGTCATAAGTGGAGTCCCTCAGGAATCAGTCCTTAGACCGCTCCATTCTGGCATTTACTTCTCAGAAGTCAAGGCCAATATCAGTGGTCTCTGGCTGATTACCTTTGCATATGATTTCAAATTAGGAGCTGTGACTGAATCTCACACCGGCACAGAAACAACTGCTGTCAGTCATGGACAAACTAAATGCCAGAAAATGCACAACAGTATCCTTTGCGAAGTCATCCATCCCTGGTAACTATCATATTGACAACATACCTCTTAGAGTTAGCCCAGTTGTCAGGGACTTACAGACACACAGATAGTAATCTAGTCTTTGATCATCACATGTCTACAGTGGTGAGGATATCATTCTATGCTGTGCAACTGATAAAGGTATGGCAGCAAAGTCCAAGGAAGTCTTTGTTCCACTGTATTCGTCCTTCATCAAACCCATCATTGAGTACAATGCCCCCTTTGGTATGTACCCAACCAGGCATATCCAACAACTGAACGTCCACAGAGGTTCCTCACTAAAAGAATACAGGGCACAAGTAATATGTTCTACATAGACTGCCTCAAGGCTCTATCCCTGTATTCCGTTTCCTACAGGCTTTTGAGGGGAGATCTATACCTGGCATACAGGGCATTGTCAGATGGGTGCACATCCACAAAACAAACAGTACCAGAATTACCCGTTCTAAAGACTTAAACTTTGCCTGTGATACAAATAGGACCTGCTAGACACATAGGCATGTGTCCCAGAGACTACCCTGTCTATGGAACACACTCCCCATTCATGTGAAGCAAAGTTCTTCCCTAATCCAATTCAAGTGCAACTTGGACAACTGGGTGGGAACTGGAAATTAATCCCTGGTTGGCACCTATGTCTCTGATGCAAACAGGTAACCTGTAAATGGTTAATCTCCCTGGCCCATGCTTACACTTAACAAGGGTATCAGAACTAGTCAGATTTGGAATGCATGGCTAAGCTTAAAAAAGGCCCTTGTGGTCGTTAGCCTAGAAAACACCTATGAGCTGAAATCAGAATCTGACCGGGGATTAAAACGGAGAATGTCTAGCCATCACTGGAACTGGAGAAAGCATGCTGTCGATATTCAACCTTGAAGGTTCAGATGAGTCTGTCCCCAAGGGGTGGGACAACATGTCTGGAAAAGGTTCCAGAGTCCATGGTCGACAAAGTAGATGGGACTAAAGAAAAGTGAAACAAACCTGGCAAGGCCAGAAAGGAACAATGAAGTTTACTTTGCTCTTTAACCAATGAACTTTCTGAAGGAATTTGAGAATCTGGGTAAAGACGGAAATGCAGAGAGCAGACCAAGAGGGCAAGCATGGACTATAGCATCTCTTGGGGGCTGTCCCTGGGTAGGGATCAGGTCAATGAACCTGCTGCATTTGTTACGGAGAGAAGAAAAGAGGTCACAGCAAGGTTGACCCCACTTGTGGAAGATAATGTTTGCCACCTGACTGGTTCAGAGATGACTTGAGACATCAGTACCATTCTGCTGAATATGTCCACTAGAATGTTGGACTCCCCCAGAATGTGCATTGCGACTAGACAGCAGTTGGTAAAGATCGCCTATTGCCACACTCATGGCTTTTCAATGCAGTGGGTTAGAGCTGGTTCCCCCTTAATTGTTGATGTACCATACCACAGACATACTGTCCATTTGGATTAAAATGGT
The DNA here is from genome assembly GCF_019279795.1 of Protopterus annectens. Lineage (NCBI taxonomy): Eukaryota > Metazoa > Chordata > Ceratodontiformes > Protopteridae > Protopterus > Protopterus annectens. Next base: position 1,117,408,363 of record NC_056743.1, read on the forward strand.
CTCCTGAGGAAGGAAGCTGTACAGAGCTTGCAATGCTACAAGAACCACTCATATCTCCAGTACGATGATATGCAATTTAGTCTCCTGAGACAACCACATTCCTTGGACTGTCCGTCCCAGAAAATGCCCCCCACCCCCATCCCAACTGGAAGGAGCCCATGATCAGCGTGGTGTTTGGTGGGGAAAGAATGACCTTGGTAGACTTCTGCAGAATGGAATCACCAGAGAAGACTGTCTATGCAAACCCTTTACAGTTTTATAGGGTGAGTCAGAGGATGCCGATGTAATGATCATTGAAGCAATAATGTCCAGTGTAGGATTCACAAAAGTGTAAGCGTAGTGTAGGCAGTAGCATTATAGTGGCAGCCATAGAACCTAACATTCATAGAACTAGTTCCAATGGAGGACATGGGATTGCTAGGATTTGAGAGAGATGAAATCTGAGAGGACACCCTCTGTGGAGGTAGAAAAGCCATAGTTCTGACTGTGTTCAAACGAGCTTCAAAAAAGTCTTTTAGCTGAACAGGACTGAGCTGCAATTTTTGTTTACAGTTATGCCCAGAATGGGAGCTAACTAACAGGTAATCTCTGGCTTGAATGAGTAGATGCCTGGTTGAAGCACTTACGAGCCAGTTGTCAAGATACGGAAACACATGAAATCCCTGCAGTCTGAGATGAGCTGCAACTACTGCCATGCATTTGAACACCCTGGTGGCTGTAGTGAGACCAAACGGAAGCACTTGGAATTGGTAATGATTGGCTCCCAGCCTGAAATGAAGATAACATCTGGAGCACCTCTCCATTTTGAGATGGCAGTATGCACCACTCATGTCTACTGGGCACATCCGGTCATCCATCTTCAGAAGAGGTAGGCTAGAGTAGATCGTGACTATCCTGAATTTTGATTTTTTTTTTTTTTTTTACTAATTTCGTCAGGGGTGTTGGATCTAAAACTGGCCTTAGATCCCCAGTCTTCTTTGGTACCAGAAAGAACCCTGAGTAGACGCCCAATCTGGCTTGGTCAAAAGGGACCTCCTGGATGACTTTTTTGGAACAGCTTTGCAATTTCTAGCGCCGCTGCCTCCCGCTGACTGGGTGGCACATCTGACATGGAAGCGTTCAGTTTGGGAAGGTCTACGACGGGAATGTAGTAGCCTTTAGATATGATCCTTTGCACCCACTGATAGTTTGTGATGGTCATCCAGGCTTCTGGGTGCAAGGATAAGCCCTCCCCCAACTGCATCCAGAGATGGACAATTGGGGCAACTCTTCAGGAGCACTGAAAGGGTCTGTCCAAGGAGGAATACCAAGACTCTCAACTTTGCAGACCCCCTCTGCCCATCGGGTAGCATTTACCATTTTAACTGTTTCTCCACCTCTGGAGGAAAAAAGTTTCTCTGAGAATCCAGAAAAGGACCTTGAGATTTCCTGAACCCGTTTTCCCTCCACACCGATTCCTGGAAAAGGATTTCTATGGCGTAAAAAACAGATTCCGATGGCTGACAAGGTCTTACCATCCATCTCACTGAAGTGTGTGCCACGAACCATGGGACCAAACAGAGATGAACCAAAGGGTGCGTTGCCAAATACCTTGTAAGGTTCCATAAAGTCACGCAGCCAAATCCAAGCATGACACAAAGGCAATACCAGAATCGGCAGCCTTAGAAGTGCCTTCAGCCGCATGAACAATCAGCCTCATGGACGAATTAGAAACAGATTGTGGAGTGGACGAAAATGTCTTGTATTCCTCTTCAGACGTGGACTCAAGAACCGAGCTAGAGAGTTCCTTGATCAGGTCCTTCTGTAGCCTGATAAAATGGGACAAAATATTTCAACACTCAAAGCAAAAGTGGATGAAGAGCAAACCCTCTTACCGAACCTTTCCAAAGCCCCACACTCCCTGTTAGGTGGATGGACAGTAGAGCTCTCCTGAGCTAGCACCTTTATAGTGGCTGTCATAAAAACCATGGCATCCATGGGGATCCCTTTTGTCCAAGGGAGCTCTTAATATCTTGTCAGCCCGCTTGGGTATGGGCTCTACGGTGTCCAGAACCTTCCATGCCCCAATGGAAACAAACAATAAGAATGCCTGGCAGGGGGACATCCAGGATGTAGATGGGCCAGTGCCAAAGGCCTCCAAGAACACAGACTCCTCTGGGTTAGGGCTTTCGGTGGAGCATCCACCCTTCTGGCAGAGGATCTCAAGGATGTCCGCAATGGAGACATCGTCAAGTGGATATCTGGGGACGGGACTCTCCTCCTACCACGAAGTCCATGTCTGTAGAGATAGATTCCTGTGAGGAATCCAGGTGTCTCTTTTTACTCTTCCAAGGGACCTCCTTGGTGGGATATTCCTGGGAGGTGTCGGAAGAAAAATGTGGTTCTGCAATGGGAAGAAGTTGGGGGCTTTTTGCAGCAACGGCTGTCCCAGTGGAAGATGACAGACCTCAAGGACAGACGCTGTGTGGGCAAGGATGGATTCCAATGGTAGGAGAAATGGGAATCCCCAAGAATGGGTGAGGACCCTCTCCATCACCTCAAATGCAGACTGAGGATCCAACAGTCGTCCCTCTGAAGCAGAAGCTGGAGCAGACTTTTCCTGAACCCCCATCACTCTGCTCTCCAAGGGGGAAGCCTGAGCCAAGCTATCAAATGCAGAGGCCCGGAGGTAAAAAAAAAAAATGGCTCTGAAAACCTTGTAGTTGAAGTCAACCCCCAGACTATCTCGAAGCTTCGGCTCAGAGAAGCACTGGGCCCCAGAGCCAAGCACATCAGGAAAACCGGACTTAATGTGGCAACTACTATCAGATCCGATGTCTTGGTTCTTGGGGCCATCGAACCAGACAACTCTGAAGCAGGAATATGGATATGAGAAAGAGCCATGGGACAAAAAGGAGAATGCCTCCTCCCAGATCCAGAGGGGGACAGAGCCAGCAGTACCCCCATCTGAATCTGTGCCTTGAAAAATTATTTCATCTATCCACCTCTAGCGCAGACAAGCTGCGGGTAGACCCGGATAAGGCTGCAGAATGCGGTCTGGACACTGGCTTGGGTGAGGCCTCCTTGGGAGGAGGGTTCCAAGCAGAAACACCCTGCTCCGAGAAGACAGTTGGAACAGAGAGATCTGGGACCACAATCATTGGATCTGACAACTTCAGATCCACTTGTTTAGGTGCCTTTCTAGGCAGCTCCAAGGAGGAGCACTCAGGGGAACACTTCCTGTGTTCCTTTGCCTCCTTGGACTTTCTAACAGGTGGTTAAGCCCCTGAAGTAGAGGGTGTAGATGAAGTGGAAGGGGGATGCAAGCCCTTTAACGCCAACTTGTTGTGGCAGTCCACAAGAGCACTAGGACTGAAACCACCACATACCTCACAAGATCTGTCTAGGTGAGCAGGGCCTAGACAGTAAACAAATTCCGTGTGGGCATCAGACAAGTGAATATTATGTCCGCAGGAAGTGCATTTTTTAAAACTCTAAGAATTTATCAGGCTTTTTCAGCCATGACAAACCAGTAGAGATAGGGAAAGAGAGATGAAAGGAGGGATAAAAAGGAGAGAGAGACCTTCTGAAGAACCACATATAAAAAGGAGGCTTTTTTTTTTCTAAATCTATATGAAAAGAGTTGGAAGTGGGAGCAAAGTTGGGAAGAGCAATAAAAAAAAGCAGAAGCAGACACTCAAAACTTTGGCAACACATGAACTGGAGCAACACAATCCTGGTGCTTCATCCATGAGCGGCATACAGGATCAGAGGTATTCTGAGGGAAGGTCAAAGAACGACAAAATGACAGAACCACAATTTAACTATGCCAAACTTGGTAAATTGGCCTCAAGTAGACAAGATCTTTGTCGAGGCCCATCTGAACAGAACACCAGAAATTTGCAGTTGGCAGTTTAGAAGGGTGAAGGAGGGAGGAATGTTGAACTGGACAAAAGTGAGATAACACAGATCTATTGTTATGGTAAGTATACAACTCCTATCCGAAGTGGTCTATTTTCATCCAATTCAATGTTTGGGACAGATTCCCAAGCTGCCTCAAAAAACATGGGTATTAACAAGGACATTCCTGAGAAGAGCCAAAGGATGTGCAACTTATAGAAGCACATTAAATTTGTAATACAATATAAATATATGGCCATTGCCCAAGTTGCCGCTGCACAAATGTCAATGGGAACTCTTTTCATAAATGCTGTAGAGATTCAAACTGCTCCAGGGTAATGAGCATTCGGTTTTGTGTGTAAAGACAATTTTATAAACAAAATAAATGTAGTCTGACAGCCACTCAGAAAGTGCAACATTTGACACATGATTTCCCAATTTTGCTTTGGAAAAGGAGAGAAATATACCATATCAAAGTTAAAAATCAGACTAAGTAAAATAAAGTAATTAGGGAAAAAAAGGGACTGGCATATCAATGGACTGATTCAAACTTGATAAAGATGAGACTTTTCGGAGAAAGGTAGAATTTGTTCTCAATGACACCCTGTCTTTGTGGCAAAGAAAAAAGTGTGGCTCGTTTGACAGTCCGATGCAGAAATTCTTCTACAGTAAGTAATGGTAATCAGAAAAGCATGTTTTCTTCCAATAAAGAAATTTCAGGTCACCCGATGCTTCAAGATAAAGGGTTTCTGAGTCGATGACTGAAGTAACAATATGACATCACATGGAGGAACTAGGTGCCAAAAGGGAGGTCTCAGTAAAACAGTTCCTTTTAGAAAAGCTTTGGCAATCCTAAAAGAAGTAATGGTAGAGTCATTATGGTCTATGTGAAAATATGAACTTTGATAGTAGAAAACTAGAACGCTGGTGAAAAAGTTCTGAAAAACTCCAATAGTGATGGGAGAGAGGCAAAGAAAGGGTCCAGTCTTTTTGATAATGCCCAAATAGAAAATCTCTTCCATTTGCTTTCAAGTCTTTTTGGTTGGCTGCTTTTAAAAAATAATTATGTTAATTACTGAAGACAACTTGGCATCTCTGACCATAAATAAAAATGAAGAAACAATGCAGTTAACTTTTGTACGTCCAGCAAATGCATCCTGGATGAATGACTCGAGATATAGAATAGGATCCGGCACCAAAGGTGGATGCAGCAAATGAGGCCAAAGAAAGAAGAACCAAACCTGATAGGGCCAGAATGGGGCAAAGAGGATTACCTTGGTCTTGCACATCATGGTCTTCTGTATGACTTCTGATAAGAGAGTTAATTGGTGGGAATGTACAGAAGAGACATGAGCCAAGTATGTCTTACAGCATCACTCAGTGACTCTCCCTCTGGAGGAATGAGGGCAAATTAAACTGCTGCACTTGTTCAGAGAGGAGGTAGAGAGGTTGCAGCAAGGTTGGCCCCAGCAGATGAAAATCTCCATTGGCACTGTCCGAGACACCACTCATGAGGTAACAGGATAAACCTGCTCAACTTGAATTGCTACTATGAAGAGATGGGAAGACATCGCCCATTTTCAAACTCTCATGGTATCTTAGCAAAATGGATATAAACAGGTTTCCCATTCTTTTTTGATGTACCATCCCACTGACACAGCCTGTATGGACAAAAATCACACCCTTGTGTAGGTAAGTCCTGGAAAACCTGCAACACTAGGATGACTGCTCTCATCTCCAATATACTGATGTAAAATTTGGCTTCCATAGGTGACCATGTTCCTTTGACAGTCTTCCCCTCAAAATGCCCCCCATCCTAGAAGGGAAGTGTCCGTAGTTACTGAGGCTCGGGTGGAGGGGGGGGGTAAAAGCATCTTTCTGCAACCGACAGAGGTTATTCACCACAATATGCGGTTTATGCATTCTTGAGTGAGACGAACTGTGGCATGGAGAAGATAAAAGCACTGTGACCATTTGAACTGACAGACTTCACAACACTCAAGTATTATCTTGGTAGTGGTACTAAAAGTAATGGAGGAGGCCATCAGACAGAATGTACGATCAATCTTACTTGCTGTGGGGCAGAGATGCTGAATTATATGAAAAACCACCGGTTTTAAAGACACTACTCTTGATGAGGGAAGCTCGTCAGATTGTTGAATTGCTTGATCCGACATACTATCAATTTTATTAACTGAGCAGAGGACAGTTTGCTCTTTGCTGGATTGGTAGTTATCCCTAACTGATCTGTAAGGCAAAGTAGGAAAGTTTGATGCTGTAGCAGTAGATCCCTGCAGGTAGTAGTTAAGAGCCATTCATCTAAATATGGGAAGAACCTGGATCCCCTGCAGTTGCAGGTGAGCTGCTGTCACTGCCATAATCTTGGTGAACACATGGGGGCAGTGCGGAGACCGAATGACAGTGCTCTGAATTGATTATTGGCCCCCAGCTGGAAAAGGTGAAATCTCCTGCATTGCCTTTGAATCTTTGTATGGTAGTAGGCATCGTTGAGCTCTACAGAGCACATCCACTCATCCTTCCTCAAGGAAGGTAGCATGGATTGTACTGTGACCATCTGGAATTCTCAGTTTGATCCAACGGATTTAGTTGGATTTAGTTGGCTTAGATCCAATATTGGCCTGAAGTCCCGTCTTCTCTGAAACTAAAATGAACCTGGAATAGACTCCAGATTTTAACTGGTCAGGAAGACATGTTGGCTGACTTTTTCTAGCAACTTTAAACTTATACCGCTGCAGATTCCAAATGATCATGCGGAGTATCGGGAATTTTTTTATCTTCTGTTTGGTGGACACAAAAAGGGTATGGTATAGTCTCTGGTAATTACCCCCAACACTCATGAATCAGAAGTAATGATTTGCCAGGTTTGCGGGTATAAGTACCCCCCAAACTGCCTCCAGAGTACAGCAGTCAGGTAACCCCTCAGGGGCACTTGTAGGATAAGTCAGTGAAGGGGCCATGAAAGCCCTGAACGTGCAGTTCACCTCTTCCACTGAGTAGGCTCCAATTAGAGTTGCCTTCCCATCTGCCTCAGAGGGTCTATCCCCATGAGTGTCGAGGTGAAAAAGTGATTTTCTGAACCACATTTTCTTACCTCTCCTATGATGCCTGGATAGCATCTTTTTGGAGTGAAACCTATTCCTATGACAGACAAGGTCTTACCATCTTCCTCACTCCTGGTAAGTGTCTCTTTAACCTTGGATCCAAACGCTATGGAACCATCGAAAGGGACATTAAGAATGCAGTGAAGCTTTTGGTGAAATCGAATAGCAATATCTAGGCATGGCAACACATGGTAATGCCTGTACCAGCTGCTCTTGTACCATCATCTGCCTTTTGATAGCAGGCACATTGCTACATTACATGTAGAGATTGTAAGGCAAGCATTTGGGTGTACACTCTTTTTGATATCCGAAAGAGACTAGCACCTCCTTGATCAAGTCCCTCTGGAAAGGAGTCAAGTGAACAAGGTAATTCAGTTCCTGAATGCAAAGGTCACTGGTGTACAAGTCCATTTCCTTAGTCTGTCCAAGGCCCTTAACTCTCTGTTACGGGGATGAACAAAAAGCAACTCTCCTCAGACAGTTCTTTCTTTGTGGCTGCTGCCACCACCATAGCACCTACTGGAAGTCCTTTAGGCCAGTGTTTTCTATCTTTTGGAGCTGCTAGCATTATCTAGCATTTTTTTTTGTAAAGAAATCACTCTAATATGATCCTTCCACACCCCCTGTGCCATATGATCTGTAAGAGCATCAGTGAATGAAGTGAAGATCTCACCAGTTCTTGAGACAATGTAGCTCTACCAGGGGGAGCTCGGACAAGACTGAAAGGTAGATCTGGCTGCCTTGAAGTTATGGGTATCATTCCAGTTAAACTGGATGAATATGGAGACCTTTTTCTTGATCTATCCTCTTCTCATCTCCAGTCCTTTTTTCTACATACTGCCCTCAGTGATTCTCTTTAAGCTTTCTTTTCTTTCTCCTTCCTCTTCTCAGCACTGTGAGAAGCAGATGAAGGTTGTGCTTCAGAAGACATAGTGGATGTAGAAGACCCTGTCTGTGAGGGAACAAACCCTTAATCATTAATTGTTTCCTCCTACCTTGTATGGTTCTAGAGTTAAAAGCAACAAATACCACAACTTGCCTGATGATTAGTGGCAACTAAGCAACAGACACAAGGAATGAGGATCTTGTGTCCAAAGGCCGAACACTTTAAAACCTGATGGTTTTCTTAAATCAGAAAAAAATATATGAACACTACTTGAAAAATTTTATTTATATACACAGAGAGACAAACTACAATCTAAAAAACTACCCTATCAAAAACCTACTGCAACAACACTCACAAATATTAAAGTTATTAAACAATACTATAAATATCTAAGAAAATCACACTAATACCATACTAAAGCTTAACAGTAGCTATAAAACTACAAACTAACCTAACACTATTCTACACTATAACCACACAGAACTATATGGAAAGCAAATTAAGGAAACAATTTTTCACCTATCATAACAAATACAAGAGATATCAGAAAACAAGTCTGGATGGAACAGATAGCAAATGAGATTTGAGGTATTTTAGACAGATGGAGGGAACTGTTGGTAAGGGACGAGTCAAAGTCTCTGTCTCTGATCCAAAGCTCTGGGAGAAGGCACGGAGGTTAAATCTGACAACTCAAAGATCTGAACTGGCAAAAAAAAAAAAAAAAAAACCACACGATCTTCACATCAGCAGGATTCAAAATGAAACTGCCAAGTTTTAACAATACACAATCAAGAACCAAAGCAGCAGCCACCTGTCTTAAGGGGATAGATGCACAAAACCCTTTTGAAAAACTGATTCACTTGTAGTAGGATAGAAAGAGAAGATCCAAGGGCAGACAAACGTAGATAGTAGAAACAGGATTGCTGACAGATGAATATGAAAAACCAAATGATGACTTACACAAATACTGAACAATCATAGCAGCCATAAAAGGTTCCTGGTTCTGCATAAATTAGGCATTGCTTTCCGCTTGCTCATATGATTTTATAACAGCTGGTTTCTTTGCCACCTTTAATAACTGTTGCAAATGCTCGTAAAAAAGGTGCCTTAAAAGGTAGTAAAACTATCATCCAGGCAGTCAGCTGAAAATGTTCAAGAGTGGGGTGGAACACCCTCCCCCACTCCACCTCTGTGAGGTAAGTCCATTCTGTGAGGAAGCTTCTGACTGCGCTTGGCCATTTTTGAGAGAACTTCTCCCTGGGTCAAAAGAGAGTCACTACAATCATCTTTGAAGAGTCAATTCTGAATCTTTAGAAGCACCCTAGTCAGACAGAAAAGCAAACTGGAACATTCCAGTCATGGGTATACATGCTAAACCTAACTATGCCCCATGTTTAACAAAAGAAACACAAACGCTACTTAAATCTAGAGACAAAGTCTGAGCAGCATGAAATAAATCAAGGTCCCGACCCACTCTACAAACCTAGCGAGAACTTAGAAATAAAGCAGAGACAAATTAAAGACAAAATTACTACTATGAAATCCAATCAAAGCACCATAATAATCTGCAAAACTTCTGGTCAGTAATGACCAGTATACTTCTACCAGAGAAAAATCAGTATATCCCCCTACCACCACTATTAATAACTCAGATAATGTCGCTACTCAATTTAATAAATACTTTTCTGAAACCATCTTAGCACTATCCAACAATCAAAACCCCCTCGGCTATCAGAACTACCATTGCCTTTCCCAATATTAAAATCAACCTTCACCCTGCGACCTGTAGTCACTGACACAATCAAAAAACTGCTGAAAATGCTCAAATCAACTACATTAGCTCTAGATAACTTACCTGCCAAGTTCTTAAAACTAACAGCAGATGAACAGCTTATCCTATATCAATTATCAATAGATCCATAGCTAAACAAATTCCTCCCATTTGGAAAATGTCTTGTGTTACGTTATACCTCTACATAGAAAAATCTGTTAAAAAGCCACCTTTAACTACAATCCAATCTGATTATTATCACCACTGTCTGAAATACTAGAAAGGGTAATTCACATGCAAGTTACTGATTATCTACATACTAAAACTTCTAACACTCAGCACGATTTTCAATCATTTCATAGCACATCAACCGCTCTGTCATTTACAATACTGTCAACTATCATAGGAACAATAATCATGTATCCTCTATCTTCCTTGACCTCTCAAAAACCTTTGATATGGTTTCTCATACTAAACTTCTAAACATCCCCACCTAACTAAACTTCTGTAATTCTAGCCTAGCCTGGTTCCAGGATTAGCTTTCTGGATGCCAGCCCTACGCTTTCCCGTCCAGAGAAGTTCCGGCCACTTTGCGATGTTTCTTGGCAACAGACCATCACCTCTACTGCCAGTGACTCTAAGTGTCCCTCAAGTCTCTATTTTAGGCCCAATCTTTAAAAATAACCTCCACATCTCAATCCCACAAGCCTCTCTCATCCAATATGCAGAAGACTCAACAGTGATACGTGCTGCTTCCTCACTTCAAGACCTTCAAAATCTAACAAGAATCCTTTCTAGTAGTAGAGCCCTGGTTCACAAATGTGCAACTAATATTAAACCCCACAAAAAACAAACTAATGATCTTCCATCCCACTAAATCAGCCTCTCCCACTAACACTTTCAACATTGCATCACTAATCACCACCATCAGCTCCCCATCACTTCACATCAAACTTTTAGGAGTCAAAACTGATTGCAAACTAAAATCTAATAATCACATTTCCCACACTGTAAAGAAAGTACATAAACTTGGAACACTGTATAGAAACAAACACTACAGTAAAATACTAAAATTACCATTGGCAAACTCACAATCTCCACACTACTGTACACAACTCCCATATGCTAATCTAAAAAAAATCTGAGCTAGCAAAACTTGAATCCTGCTGTACTTTTAACAAGGTGTCTAGGCAGCTCAGATCCTGCATCCAGCTCAAAAAAATACATTTTTTATTTTCATTTTACATTTGTTTACTGGGAAAGTCCGACTGGACATGTGTCCTTTTTCACCAGAGGCCCCAGGGAGAAGAGCTCCTCACTGAACATGCACTGTCAGACATGCTACAAACTTACCTGCTAGAACTCACCACTGTATAGCAACTCAACTAATCATGAGCTCCCCCACCTCCTTCACTACATCCAGTTAACCATGGTCCATAAAATCCTCCATGAACCCGAGAAAACACCTGTCCTGCAAACATTACTTCATCCATGTGCCACTAAAAGAACCTTACGCTCCATTAACACACACCACATAAACATTAATGCCTCCAAAAAATCAAACAGGAGATGCCCTCTTCTCAAATCATTTAGGAGAAATCTAGAATGAACTACCAGAAAATATTACAACCATCACTAGCCCAGTTTAAAAAGTACAGTTTTGTACCTACCATAAATGTAGATGTTCGAAGATCCACATTGCTGCAGTCCTTACATATGTCGGCGAATATACCAAAGTATTAGGCCGACGTTCAAAGGCGCAAAACTGACATCAGGACATCAGGGTACAAAGCATGACGACGTCGTTTCTCAGTCTTTTCTTGCCCCAGATGTCAGAAGGCCCTAACAAGAAAGGCCAAAGCCAAAACCAGCAAAACCTAACCAACCACCCGTGCACTAACCAATATTTCAAACAATAAGTACAACAACCACCACCACCACCTCAAACAACAAGGAGGGGGAGGAGATTGGTTTGCTGCAGCAATGTGGATCTTCAATCTTCTACATTTATGGTAGCTACAAAACTGTACTATGTTCTTCATCTCACATTGCTGCAGTCCTTACATATGGGTAGAATCCCAAAGCAGAGGTAAAGGAGGATGGCAAAACTATAAAGCATTAGGAGCTGCCAACATAGGTTCATAGGTTCATAGATTTAGAGTAAAGTGGAAGGAGGTAATGCTTAGAGAAGTGTATGCTGAACTCCAAGTAGCTGCTTCCAAAATATCTTTAGTAGCCACCCCTTAAAAAAGCTGTAGAAGTCCCAGCTGGAATTTCCTTACCATGATGGGAATAACAGAAAGCAATACAAAACCAATCCACTTAGAAATAGTTTGTTTTGAAACAGGTTTGCCCTGAGAACCCAAAGCAAAAGAAACAAACAACTGCTGAGACTGCCTGAACCCTTTAGTTCTGCTCCTGTCTGTGTATATCCAAAGTGTGCAAAAAAAGTAGGCAAATGAATAGTTTGGTTTAAAGCCACACTAGAAACCACCTATCCTTGTGGAAAATTAAGAAAGGCTCAACTGCCATAAGGGCCTGTAATTCAGAAACCAAAGCAGTCTTCCATGATAAATATTTCAACTCTGCGATGCTGCAGGCTCAAAAGGTTGTAGAGTGAGTGTTTTCCAACACAAAATTGAGATCCCAAGCAGCAGGGGTAGGAGCTCTATGGGGGTCTTCTTATCTTTTTGCCCTCTAAGGAATTGCTTAAACAAAGGCTGAGAAAATAATGGTGGGTCACAGTCATAGTGAGCAGAAATTGCTGCAGCATGAACCTTTATAGAGGAGAAGGACAAACCTTTGTCCAATAACTCAGTAAGGTATTGAAGCGCAACACTTAAATTAGGTTTAGAAACATCAAAGTTCTTTGCTGTACTCCAAAATAAAAATCTCCTCCATTTATCTGCGAACTTTCTTCCTTGTACTAGGCCTTCTGGCCTCCAAAATAACATTCAAAACTTGTTGTGGAAGCTGAGACCCTCCAGGGTTTAAAACAGAATATGCCAGGCTGTTAGATGTAGAGAGTGAAGTTTGACATTGAGTAAATGACTGTTCTCCTGAGACAGCAGGTGAGGAATCAAGGCAAAGGCCATGGAGGCGACTTCTCAGTAATGGGTACCAGTGCTGTCGAGGCCAATCTGGAGCTATTAAAATCATGTTTGGCTTGTCCTGTCTGACCTTCAGCAGTACCTTTGGGAGGAGAGGCGTGGAAAGGCATACACGTGAAGCTTGCTCCAATTGAATGAGAGAGCATCCACTTTCCAAGCTGTGGGATGAAACCTTTGTGCAAAACTTTGGCAGCTGGTAATTTAGTGGAGAAGCGAACAGATCTATGTCTGGAGTTCCCCATAACACTGTCAATCTCTGAAATACATGAGGATCCAATTTCCACTCGTGGGGATCCATAATTTGTCTGCTCAACACATCTGCTAAGGAGTTCTGTGCTCCTGGCAGAAACCTTGCCTGAAGATTTAGCTGTAAACTGAGAGCAGTCTCCCACAAAATCATTGCTTGTCTGCATAGAGGATAAGAATGCGTTCCCCTTGCTTGTTAATGTACCACATGACAGTTGTGTTGTCTGTTTGAATCAACACCTGCCCTGGAAGAAGTAAATCCTTGAAAGCTATCAATGCAAATTGGACTGCTAGCATCTCCTTCAAGTTGATATGTAGATGTTGAAGTCTGGCAGGCCACGTGTCTTGTACCCATTTTCCATTTAGATGAGCTCCCCAAGCTTTGTCTGAGGCATCTGTCGTTAAAATCTGACTGGTCACAGAGAGTCCCTTGTTTAGGTGACATTCCTGAGCCCACCACAAAAATTCCTTTTGAATGCAAGGTATTACCTGAATGACAGTGTCCAAATCTTGGCAGTGCTGTGTCCATACATTCTTGAGATACCATTGTAGCTTCCTCATATGCAGTTTGGCATTGGGAAGTACCAGAATACAAGATGCCATGAACCCCAAGGCTTGAAGGACTGTCCTTGCAGTCAGCCAGGACTGACGAGACAACTGGTGGAAGTAAAGAGAAAGATTCTTTTGTTTGTCCGGGGTCAAAAAGGCCATCTGGGATGCTGTATTCAGTCTCACACCCAGAAAGCACATGTCCTGAGAGGGTACTAGACTGGACTTTATTTCGTTCACAGAATACCCCAGGCATCTTAACACTGCCATCACATACTGTAAATGATGAAGTTCGTCCTTTTCTTGGGCCAGAATCAGGCAATCGTCCAAATAAGGATAGATCTGTATTCCTCTTAGCCTGAAGAAAGCTACCACTGGAGCCAGAACCGAACACTCTAGATAAGCCAAAGGGCAATGCAGAGAACTGATAATGTGAAGTCCCAGCCCGAAAACGCAGATACTTCCTGCAACTGGGCCTGATAGGAACATGAAGGTAAGCCTCCTTGAGATCCAGTCACCATCCAGTGATCTTTGCCCAGCAGAGGTAAAAGCTGTTGTAACGTCAACATTTTGAACTTGGGAATGTCCAGATATGTGTTGAGGATAGATAAATCCAAAATTGGTCTCCACGTTTCCTTTCTTTGGTACTAGAAACAGGCGAGAATAAAATCCTAGGCCCACTTCTGGCAGAGGGACCGGTTGTATGGCCCCTATTTGAAGTAGTAGAGAAATTTGGCCTCTAGTCTTTGCTGAGGAGCATGCCTTTGAAAGGAGGCAAGGTATGGAAATAAAACTTGTAACCCTGGTGTATGATATCCAATACCCATTTGTCTTGGGTAATCAACATCCAATTTTCCTTGAAGAGTGCTAACCTTCCTCCCAAAGGTGCTGCCAGGCAAGAAGGATCTGGCAGCTGAAAAAGTAGGTCATTGGGCCTGTTTACGAAAGGACTGGCCCCTGCCTCACCAGATTGTGCAGGTGAACTCCCTGTTCTAGGCCTGAAAGAACTCTGAGCTCTGCCCCTACCACATCTAGATCTACCCCTAGACTGAGAATCATAAGAAGGATACGTCCACCCTTTAGCAGGCCAATTCCTACTAAACTTCGGAGGCTGAACTTGCAAAAAATCCTTAACAGCCTGCATAGACTTAGCCTTGTCTTCCATTTTCTTCAAGACTGACTCCACAGGTGAACCAAACACATCAGACTGCAAAGGAGCATCCAAAATCCTTGTCTTAACATGGTCAGATAAATTCTGATCCTTCAGCCAGGCGTGCATGCAAAGAACTGAGCCAGTGGCAGCCACCTAGACGAGGCCTGCACAGCATCAAAACCACACTGTAATGAATGCTTACCCACCTGTTCAGAGACATGCACCAAATCTTGTAATTCTTTACACTCAATGCCTTCCGCCAGAGCATCCACCTTAGACTTCAATTGAGAAAGAAGAAAGTTTTGATATTTCAACATATGAAACTGGCAATTCAAAGCCCTCATAGCTAAGGTAGAAGATGTATAGACCTTCTTTCCCCATCTATCCAAAGCTCTGGCTTCTTTATCTAGAGGAATTTTACAACAGAGGCCTTGACACCCTTAGGTCCCTGACTAATAGTTTCTCTTATAAAGATATTTATGAGCCTCAGGCACCCTGTAATACCTATCCGGTTTAACAGGAGCAGGAGGCAGAGAATCAGGATTAAGTGAAGCCTCTGCAAACACATCTTCCACAACATCCAGAACAGGGGTATAGCCAAGGGCCTATGCTGGGGTAACAGCAAAACTCCCTAAGCCTTTTCCTAGAATCAGAGAAGTCCTGACCTTCCCACTTAAAATGTTCCCTCATAGAATGAAGTGTCTCTGAAAAAGAAAAATCCTCTGGAGGAGAAGCAGAAGGAGTGGAATCATCTGCATCAGAATCAGAATAAGGAGAGTACTCCTGCAAGTCTTCAGCTGAAGACTCTGAAACATCCGCCTGCTCAAAACTTCCCAACTCTGGCTCCACCCTAGGCCTCTTATCAGGAAGGGGCAAAGAACCTCTAATCAGAGTAATCAAATCTTCTGCCATTTTAAGCATGTGCTTCTTAGGCACAGACCCTGCTGAACTAGGAGTGACACCAACAGAAGCTAAAACTGGCCTGCCTCTGGGAGAAGCCTTGGAAACAGAAGGAGAAGGCCTAACCACCCTAGGAAGGGAGGGGATTACAGTAACTTGAGAAGCCCCTTCAGCCTGACCTGTCTCCTGAGAGACCACCTCCTGCAAAATCAAAGTCTCCCCCTGAGACTCCAAAGAAGTCTCCGTCGGAACCACCGGTTCCACTGAAGCCTCTAAAGAACCGGCGTCCGGAACAGACGACTCATCTTGCCTGGGTTTAACTGCTTTGTCTTTGTGCTTCTTAAGCGAGCGGAGAATCGATCGGCGATATATAATGCATTGCTTCCCAAAGACCAGCCTAGCACAATCTAACCTTCGCTAATAGTGCGTTTATTGAACCTAGCACCACCCAACAACGTCGTGCTCAGGCCCCAAACAAGGAATACACAAAGAATGATAATCCCTATGCGGTATCTGTTTCCCACAAGAAATACAGTTATTCACTTTTTCTGACATCCGGTAAAACACTGAGGCAAGAAAAACAAAATATTCCCAACGGGGTATACCAACTTGGATTCGGTCTGAAACTCCGAAAAATTTCAGAACACCGAATGGCACGCTGCTTCTGCATCGGACCATGCGGCAAAAAAGACTGAGGAAATGACGTCGGTCATGCGCTTTTGTACCCTGACGTCCTGATGTCAGTTTTAAGCGCCTTGACCAACGTCAGCCTAATACTTTGGTATTCGGGCCGACCGAGGACAGCGGACTACCCCATATGTAAGGACTGCAGCAATGTGAGATGAAGAACATCACTAAAAACCCACTTCTTCAACAAATGGATGTGTCCTTGCTCTACTCCTGACTAGCATCTCTCTCTGACCTTGCTACTACCTTGCTTCACTTACAGAATACACTTCTCCCTCTTGTCTATTCTGTAGGAAATTCTGAATACACCACCTCCCTCTGTCTCTTCTAATTACCCATGCCTCACTGCATACCAGCATTTCTCAGTACTAATACAATGTAGAGGTGAATAAATATAACTACAACTGCAATCTATTTGATAAATATTTGAAATTGTGAAGATAATTTGGTCTATTTACAGAGAAACGTATAATGGTGTAATGTCTTTTATGCTTACCTTTTTAATTTTGTTATTACCTAGCGTATGTCTAAACTTACTGTATATTATCTTAGTCTAAACTAGTATTTTACTTCTTGTACTATGTATACTAATGATTTACTGCATTTCTGCATGTTCAGTATGGAGATCTTCTCCCTGGGGCCTCTGCTGAAAGAGGACGTGTGTCCAGTCGGACTTTTGCAGTAAACAAATGTAAAATAAAAATAAACTATTTTTTTTTTTTTTGAGCTGGATACAGGATCTGAACTGGCTAGACACCTTGTTAAGTTTAATTCTGGTAGGTGCCAAAAAAGCAATTAATAGAAAATGGAAATCAAAGTCTAAACCAACCGTACTTGTAGTGAATATCTTAACAAATTAAAGGACAAGTGGGATCTTTAGAAAAAGGTAGGAGCCAATTTAGGGTTGCCACCTTCTGTTGCGGTGAAAACCAGACCAAAGCCACACCCCTCACACTGTCCATAACCCCACCCATTTCTGCCATCCTACCCACTTTCCACCCATGACTGTGACATCATTGTGACATCATGATGACAGCAGATGGGGACCACCTTTTGTTTCCATTTCTGATGCCTTTTTTCTGCCAATTTACTATGCCTTTTTGTTTAAAAAAACATAGTCCATCTGCAGATTTAACAAACCCAAATAGTTTTTTTTTTTTAGTTTGTACCGTGTTTTCTGGACTACCAGAGAATCTGTTTGATTTCTGGACAGTCTGGGAAAAAAAAGCAGACAGGTGGCAACCCTAAGCCAAATATACAGAAAAGAAATGGAAACTGGGGGAACAATACATACATGATTAAGAGAAGGCACGAACTGATCAATTATATCATATAGAATACATGTGGTATGCAATGTTTGTAAATGTGACCTTGTTAATACAGTTTGTTAACTTTTACATAAATATAAGCTTCTCCGTATCACAAATGATAATTCAATAAAGATGCTTAACAGTGGGGATCCCACTGCATTCAAAGGTACTGACACTGAACTGTTTTTGATTTCTGTCACAGAGTTGATAACCACTCGTCTGAAATAGGAAAAACCTGCAGAGTGTTGTACCAAGTTTAATGCTGTTAATCAATACTGCACTTCACATACTGTCCAAAGTAAACTGCCATCGATTACTATGAATGGTATATTACAGAGTGCTCTAACTGTAAAACTGCACTGCATTACACTGAGTTACAATGCCAAGCAATGCTGTTCTGTGCCTGCCTGAAACAGTGTTGCATCAATCCCAATGGTAATGGCAGATTTATTACAGAATGTACTAATGACACTAATGATGCATCTGCCATAGTAACTGGAGCTCAAAAACGAAAGTCAAACTAAAAATGAAACACTGGCAACTGGTTCAGGCAAATAAAATTGTAGACTCCAGATGAAATAAGTGCATTGAATGGATAAACTAAAGCGCTTTTCATCCAGTATACTAACTTGAACTTCTTGCAGCACCAACGGCAAAGCAACAGTGCTACTTGTTGGAATACCGCATTGCAAAACAGTACAATGTCTTTGCTGCAGAGACCTTACTTGTAAGCAAACTGTGCACATCCTTTATTCATTTGTATAGTACATTACACCTGTCTCTCTCTGTATCAATGTCCTGGCTAGTGCATACAAGCAAGCAATACTTACTCTTCTACTATACTGATGTGTTAGCCTGTGTATACAGCAAGCCAGTAAAGAGGGAAAAAAAATGGTCAGATGAGGCTACAGCAAATATTCATTGCTTAATGCCATCAAGCAGATGAAAACTCATGGCATCTCAATGGATAGTTATAGTGAACTGATATCACAGACAGCTGGACACCATTGTAGTTATTCTACCAATACCATCATCAAAATGTATGGATGATACGACTGAAATCTGCTATTTCAAATTCTCCAGCAAATTCTTTACGTGTGCAGTAAAACAAAGAATGGACTTCTACAAAGAACAGTTCAAATTTCACTTTTGAGTTACTAACTTAAAAGTTTCCAGAGCTGCATGATGGCATCTCTACATTGTCAAATCTTTTTGACTCTGGGGGAAAAGAAGCACAGACTTCAAAGAGCAGTGGGGAATCAAGTCCAGTGACTTTGGCAAGCAGGACTTCCGAATGTCAAACCATGTGGCACTACACTGCAAAACCTAGAAACTAACAATTATTTTTTGGTGTGAGAAGGAAGTCTAGTACTCCCTCAAACTTACAGCTATTTATATCTTCTAAATAAAAATTCCTGGCACAATCCACAACAGGATGCAGTAGGGAATACACAAGTACCATGAACATAAAATGTTTTACTTCCACATCTGCAGCTTTTTCCCCTTATAAATTGTTGCAAAACATACAGATATTCAAAAAAATATATCAGAAAAAAAAAACAAAGGAAGACTCAAACTTGTTTCATGATCTAGAACATGTAACAGCTATCACCTAACCAAACAGCAACAATGCATAGGCAGTAAATAAAACAAAAGGGAACAGTCTTCTCTTTACTGCTACAGATTTAGGTGACCAACAATGCAGTAACAAAATATGAAACAGTCTCAATAGAACTGCCAACAGTCAGATAGCCCATATTATACCTGCCAAACTGCACTTAACTGACTATAAACTGTTTAAAATTATGTTTATGAAGCACCATCCCAGCCTTTTTCCGCATTCAATCTTCAACCAGCAGTACCTTCCACTAGTATATACTTTGACTTGCTTCAAAACATGCATTCCTGTCAACCTCTAGTGTATATTTTATCGTTTCATTTTGATACTGGTCTTTAAAATTCAATATACTGCTAACGAGTCCCAAAACAACTTACCTTCCTACACTTAATAAGATGGTAAGGAAATCTGCATGCTCTGACCTGATGGTTTTTGTCATATGGACACTCCAAAAGCCTGTCTGGATCCTTGGAGTTTGCTGCATTACAAACAAAAATGTAGCATCAATGCACAACACTGGTTAATAACACACAAATGACAAGTATGAATTGAAAATAAATCTCTTCAAAGTTCCTTCCCATATTTGACAGAAGGATAAATCAAGCCAAGGACCTGCCAATCCTTTTGTAGCATAACTTCAGGAACCAATTCAAGTATGTGCACCTGTTCTGGTGTACACACGGACGTCACATGCCCACTACATAAAAATCCTCACTGCTTGTACCTACCACATTATCCATAGTCACTAGCAAGCATCTACCTAAAAATCAAAAAAAGTGTTTATTACATAAACTTGTCCAACTTACAGGAGCTTTAAAAATGGAAGTTGATTAAATGAGACACCTAGAGGAATAAATTAAGGGTACATAGCAAGATAGGACTTTGTCAAAATTTGGAAATGCATAGCACTTATATGGGGAGCTGCTAGGCCACAAACTTTAACCTACAAAGTAAGGATGCGTACCAAAAGCTGGCACATTCATTCACCATGAAAGTGGAATAAAAAAGGCCAATTAAACAGGTACATCAAGTCTTGTGAGCCAAGAAACAGGATGATACAGTAATACAAAATCCCACTCTGTTTAAACTAAGAACCATTTAACTGGCTTTGCAGTGCACAGGAATGAAGTTCTGACTGCAACCCAGACAACTCTGTATTGTATTACAAACTTCATTTTCAAAGAAGTTGGCAGAGAAGGGTTGGAATGATGGCCAGTGCCAACCCACCCACTAAGAGGACATATTAATTTAATAGCATCTGTCAAAAGTTGGTTGTTGCAGAAGTCTCACAAGCAGCATTAAGACCTAGGATATCACCAAACACAATGTAGGTGAAAAAGCATGGGTGGGATCAGACAAGCTGAAAGCCATGTAGTGCAGTCCCCACCTGTCAGCTGCCAAGGTATGTGAGAGCTAAGGAAAAATTAAAAGGTAATTGACTCCTATGGCTATGCAAATGTTGTCCACACACTGATGGGTCTCAACCATCAATCACAAATAAGGAAATAACAAGATAGGAAAGATGTTCTCGCCTTTCGATGTGTGATCAGAACAAATCAGCAAGGAAAAAGTGAAAATGAAGGTCAGCAAGTACAGAGGACAGAAAAAAACTCATAAAAACTGAGAATCACTTCCACTTGGAGATGTAGAACTACTGAGAAGAGGATTTCCCAGTAGTCTAATTGTCACCTGATACCCAAGCCAGAAATCCAAGTAGACCCTGGTCTACAGCAAATGCCAGTCTAAAGCAGGCGGTCACACCAGCCAAAGGGGAATTACCTTAAAAACACCACTGCAGTCCAAAAGGCATCAAAAGGAGTCCTTTATTAATCTTTCTAATGGGGCATGGAACACATAGGAATGGTGAGAATGTGTACAGGAACTCTCCGCCAGGGGATGGATAACATATCCATTGCTAGCTTCTTTGCATGCTGCTGTACCAAACTGGAAAGGAAAAGAACCCTGTTCTCCCAGGTAGTAAATAAGCTGATCCCAAGAGTGCAGAAGACTAACCAGGTATGGGCTCTGAATGTACAGCAGGATGTCAGCTCACAGCATCTGCCAGCTCATATACTGCCAAGAATATGACATGTTGAAACAGTGGCATCGAGATCCGTGGCATAACTACCAGGTGAAAATTGCCTTCCCTCAACGACATGCCTGCGCCTCTTAGTTACATGGCGGACTGGTTAACTGGATAAGGTAGGACTCCACCAGCAGTTTCATATTTAGGATCCTGAAAATCAGAAGAATTGCTCAAGGCGCTAAATGTCTGATACGCAACTACCTCACATTCTTTGTACTTAATGGAACCCTAGGTTGGCTCTTCACTCCAGAACTAAACAGTCATAAGATTCCGACATGTTCAGTTGCAAAAAAGAGAATGATCAATGAAAGGTTGGTGGGGATTGCCCAGTACTGTGCTACCGGTCACAGCCATAGTGCTTTCAGCCCATTAATATTAGCTTACAAATATTAATCTACTTTTACAGCAAGAATGATTGCTTTACTAAGCATTGCTGCATTCTGCAACAATGCTACTTGTGATGCCATATATAAATTTATAAGGATTTGGTGAAGGGTGGTGTAGGTGAGACCAGTTGATCATTGCCATACACTTTATCCCTTGTGCGCAGCTGTGTGATTGTGGATTCAATATTTAAAAGGGGGATTAGAGAGGATGCCAACCAGGCTTGTCACTCTGCAAAGATTAATAAATACATACATAAAACAAAAATCAGCTCATTTTTTTAGGGAGCATCAGGATTGCTACTACACTGATATCCACATATGAATGCCAGGGGATGTAATACTTAACCACGAATCCAGATTGTACAATGATCAAAAACCCAGTGACAGTGATTGGACACCAGCAGGAGAACTGCAACTGCATGGAAAGGTGTACTCACGGAAAACATAAAATCCAGTGCAACAGCATACTCCTCAAAAACAGTAGCAGATTGAAGACTATGGCAGCAATTAAGAGTTAATGATGAAACACCATATCATACCCTCCAGGGTCCTCCCAACAATGAAGACATAGTGGACAGTGACCAACTTAGCACCGGTGAATCCAATCCTTGGGGGGAAAAAACTGACATTATGGTACTCTGCAGGGACTGCAGCTAAGGACACTCAAATACAGGGCATTTCTAGGTAACTCCTGGACACATCCAGGTAAGAGAACACGGAGCTACCGCCCTTCAAGAACTTTGATAAACACAGCCAACAATGCAATGAAGATCCTGGGTGTTGAACAAAGTCTAAACGGCAATATTATATACTGAAATTATGCCAACCCACAGCAAATTGGTGGGATCTTTTGCAAGGACTCCATGCAGTTATCAGCCAAAAGATGTTTATTATGCTAAATAACATAAACCAGGCACTCTTGCTGGGTGTACCTTGTGTGACAGATAAAGTGAGAGACCAAAGAAGAGACAGAAAAAAAAAAAACTTCACACCACCACAAAACTAGAGCTTAGTCCTTTTTAGTATTACAGTGTAAGCCTCTTCTAAATTCTATTGAGGTGGACTGGTACTCTTTCTTGAGATGAAACAAAGATCACTGGACAGAAAAAATGGCCATACACGAAACAAGTAAGTCCTTCAAATTTTTCCATCCCAGGGAATTCACATAATTACCATGCTGTGGGAAACCATGTAAACTGCTCACTATTTTCTCCTGGCGACTCTTTGGTCTAACTGTTTTGCCTTCAAAGGCATAACTGAAAAGAAACCTTTTATTTACTTTTTATTAGAGAGATTAAACATACAACTAAGTCTCTAACAGCCAACAAAAGTAAGTACTAATCAAACTTTCAAAGAAATGCTCAAGTGCAAACAGTATCTATTCAATTAGTACACAATCAACTGTCAATGCACTTCATATTAAAACATTTTTAAAATTCGCTTGCTCCATTAACACGCTATTACCAGGACTTCCTAAACTAGCAAAATAATTTCCTTATTATAGTACCTCATACATATTAGCAATGTTAAAATTACTTCAAATGCAAGTAAAGCATTCTGCCCACATGTGAATTCCTTGTCATGAAAAAACTTGAGACTACTGGTTTCTTGTGAGGCCATTCTTTCCATGTCTGGTGATCTTTGGTGTACCATCTTCAAAACTGATTTAGCAAGAACACTTTACATGAGCTGATCTCTGAATGGTCTTTTCCAGGAATGCTGAGCTGACAATTCAATGTCTCGTAACCTAATATAAGTTTATGCACTTTTGTCTGATCAATACACCATTTGATCTTAGCAAATTTACAATGATGCACCCAATAACGGCACATTTCATTAATTCTGATATTAGGTAAATTTGCCTAACCTTTAAGAAATTTTACATTTCTATACAGAAATGGAACACTGAGGGGAGGGGGATGCACTCGCACCGATAACAAATGCCTAGACATCTTTGCCGGCTCAAGTCCTCAACTATGATCCTGAGTTGGGGGTGCTAGGGATTCACAATGGATTCACAATGCTCTCCCCTGAAGTGAATGCTCCAGTGCACTCACTGACAGCTACTGCCATACAAGGAACTCCACTGAACCCCTCTGAGGGATTATAGCTGTGTGTCCTGTTCCACCACCATTTCCCCAGAAGGGTATGAAGTCCCTAGGTCACTAGTTGAACTCTGCTTAGCTGAGACATGGTCTGGACCTCATCACCCTATGCCAGGGTGGTGGCTTTACCCTTGAGGTTAATAATGCCTTCATTAGCTTTTCCTCTACGTTTATTTTCTACCCAACAACCAAATATCAGTATATCCCCCTCTCTACGTTTACTTCTCATTATTACAGCTATTTTAGGATACCCTGACTAATCAACTACTTGTGCCCAAGAAAAAAAAGTACTTCACTGAAAACAATGTGCAGCTAGTTATGTGTCATATGACATGTCAGAGAGACTGAGTGTATGAAGTTAGGCGTTAGAGTCTGTGTTACCAACACAGTAGATGATGCTAACAGAGACAGCTGTGACATTATACAATAAATTGCATAGTCTCACACACACAATCTGTCTCGGAGGTGTATTCATATGAAACACACCTGCCCATCCCACCACCACTTGCATTTTTGCAAGTTTCCTTTTTTTAAGCCAAATGGAAAAAAATACACTTTCCTTACTAAGCCTAAGTGGATATTTAAGCACTGCATCTAGCATCAGTAATTTAACTCCTGACAAAGGGCTCATGGCCAGCAAGAAAGCTCAACTGCAAAACCTATATCGGTCCAATAAAATGATATTTACAACATATCTATGTTCCAATACATTTGTTTTCTGTCAGTGCACCGACGTGGCATTAGTATGACAAGGGGATGCTGATTATCAGCAAGGAAGAAATTTAACTGATCTTGGCTTCTCAGAATATTTAACTTTCTCCCCATTAACTCCAGTTATGTGAAAATTACAAACCATGGTCATTTTACTGTAAAAGTTTGAAAAATGTATAAAAGTTTGTTTGTACAGCACAGAGAAACTAGATAATTAATTCTCTTGTACAAAAGAGAACATCTAAAATACCACAGAAATATTTTTAAAAAATTACACTGGTGTACATGGGAGCAAATTGTGGTCCCACTGCAATACCTTCCAGAAGTAATAGCACTGGTTGAGCAAAATAAGAATTGCAAGTTAGACAAAAATGAAATTAGAACAGTTCCAGGTTTCTCACAAAAATCGGTAAAAAGTATGCAGTACCTATCTGCTTACCATAAACTTGGTTTGCACAGCATTAAAAAAATGGTCATTAATAAATTGCATGTACGACAGAATCACTAAAGAAAACAGTATTAGACATTAAAGCATTCTCCAAAAAAAAAAAATTATATATATATATATATATATATATATATATATATATATATATATACATATACATATATATATATATATATATATATATGTACACACACATACATACACACACACCTCCAGCTAGTTGCTTAATGGCACTCGCATACGTATACACAAATACATACACATAGGTAGATAGATATTTCATACACACTGGAGTACACAGTGTTGAACTACAAATAAAACTCTTAGATGAAATAAAAATGTAATCTGGCCTTGATAAATATGCAAAATCAACATTTATAAAAGGAAAGCTACAGCAAGAATATATCACATTCCTGTCCCAGCCTGATTTTAAGGAACTTGAGCAAGAAGGAGTGTATAAATATCTGGGAATACATGAAGGGTCTGCAACACAACATGAACAAATGAGAATAAAGCTCAGTAAGAAATACTTCAGAAGACAAACTAATAATGAAAACTTGCCCCATCATCAAAAAAGTTCAAGGTATACATAAATTTGCTCTTTCAGTTCTAACTTTTTTGGGTTAGATGACTGGCCCCAAAAAGTACTGGACAAATCAGACAAGAAATGCTTCATGCTTATCAAATATTTAAAAAAAATAAAGTGTGTATACCAGGATTATATATCCCTTACTGTGAAGCAGGTACAGGCGTTTTCTAAATCAATTAGATGTATAGATCTACAGTCATGAGACTGCATGCATATATTCTGGCTTCATCAAATCCAAACAGTGGAAGTTTAAACATAAGACATCCAAAATGACAGCTTTGATTAGTTTAGTCATAGCCAGCCTTGGGCATAGGCCAACTAGGTGAACACCTAGGGTGTCGCTGTAGCAGGGGTGCTTTTCCAGTATTTATTTTGTGTAGATAGACCAGGATGGGGGCACCGGGAAGTGTGGTGGGGGGTGCCATGCAACCCTTTTGCCTAGGGCACCAGTTGACCTAAGGCCACTCCTGAGTTTAGCATAAGCCTTTCTGTATAAAGCAGGAATAGAAATCAACTAAGTAGACAGACAGCAACTGAATGTACCACAACAATGAGAGGAAACAACTTCAAAAAATCTACAAATACAGTGTTAAGTACGGAGATCTCATGCAGCAACCTCATGTTGAGGAAGATTTGACACAGGAATGACTGAGGAGCGATGAACTGAAACAAAAAGATGAAAACCTAATAATGGCAGCCCAAGAATATATATATATATATATATATATATATATATAAAAAGCTGAAAACAGTTGCACATCTTGATGCTGGGTGTAATACACTCATGGCAGAAGCTGTAGACTGAAAGGAAAACATGGCATGACTGTTGCATTGGGGATTGTGCTAGCATTACAATATAGAAGTGGCTGAGAAGCAATGGAAATGTGAGCCACAAAGCATTATGAAGAATTATGTTTATCACATGGGAGCAAAAAAATAGATGCAAGTATAGTAGTCCATGAAAAGACAAAGTAGCCCTGATCACTGAAATTGCTACACCCAGTGATTACAGTGTCATATGTACAGAGAGACAGTCACGAAATACCCGCGTTTGTGAGCAGAAACTACAATAATGTAGAAGAAAGATACCCAGATATTTCTAATACTGGTAGGAGCAACAGATTTAATAAAAAAAGAAGTGGAACCCCTTTCCTTTACTATTTAGGAAAGGCAGCATCTGGATCATATTAAAACTTCTTAAAGCAGGACATGCCACCAATTCCCAACCTGAAGAGCAACAAGTGTGCGATGACTAGAAACCAATGTTCAACTGAGAGCAGATGACAGGAGAAATGGGAGAGTCAACTGGAGTTCTTGCTGGTAACAGCTCTGAAGTTCTGGTTTCATACCTGTTAACCTCCCAAATAGTGAGCACCTGTTTCGAGTCGGAGCTGTATATAACCAGCATGCAGAAAACTCAATTAGCTCACACATCCCCACTCAGCCAGGGATGGATGGCCCAGCCGGGTCTGAGGGCAGTTCCTGATAAGGAAGTCTTATGAGTCTTTTCTCCACCCATAGGCCAGACAATAATGGGGTCACTCCCTAGGATAAGGCAGATCAGCCATGGCCTCTAACTAATCAACAGATGTTATGGGTGCTGGCACCCAAGACACACTAAGTGGGGGACTAAGCTGTACCTCAGTCTCCTAGATCATGATCAAATCCCCCTAGTCAAAGTCAGGCTCAGAAACTGCATGGCTGAGATATATAATTTAACTGTCCTTACCTGCAGGACGACTACACCGCAGCCTACTTTGAATGTCTGCTCTTAATTCTTCGGTATGAGTGGGAATTTATGGTAAACAAATCTGTCATCCCCCCCCCCCAAACAAAAAATAGCTTACCCGCCACCTCTTTTCAGCCTCAAGAGAAGAACAATTCTCATTCTGCCATGTTGACTAGTAGTGTAAAAATCACTGACATAATATTTTGCTTACTGCTCCTCTTCAAAACAATAAAAACACTGCTAGTATGGGTCTTTGGTAATAATCTGGTGGCCACACAGACTCTCTTGCTTTGTAAGACATCAAGTCTTAATCCTGCTATTACTAGAACCTAAACAGTCTAGGAGGGAAAAAGTACAGTTTTGTACCTACCATAAATGTAGATGTTCGAGGATCCACATTGCTGCAGTCCTAACTATTGGGTAGTCCGCTGTCCAGTCGGCCCGAATACCAAAGTATATGGCTGACGTCGGTCAGGGCGCATTAGACTGACGTCAGTACGTCAGGGTACTAATGCGCATGACCGACGTCATATCCTCAGTCTTTTCTTGCCCCAGATGTCAGAAGACCCTGAAAAGATAAGGCCAAAACCCAAAAACTCCAAACATACCTGCACCAAAAATATGTACAATATATACAAAATTAGCAGAAGACAACCTCACCTACACAACCACCCCTAAACACAGAGGGAAGGAGGGAGGATTGGACTGCAGCAATGTGGATCCTCGAACATCTACATTTATGGTAGGTACAAAACTGTACTATGTTCTTCATTCCACATTGCTGCAGTCCTAACTATTGGGTAGAATCCCAAAGCAGAGGTAAGGGAGGCTGGCAAATCATAAGGAAGCAGGAACTGACAACATGCCTTGCAAAATAGCTGTGGCAAAACCAGCCCTAGACTTAGAGTAGAGAGGAAGGTGATAATGCTTAGAGAAAGTATGCACTGAACTCCAAGTAGCTGCCTCCAAAATATCCTTAGTTGCCACCCCCCTTAGAAATGCTGTTGAAGTGGCAGTAGCCCTAGTGGAATGAGGCCTAATCCCAGCTGGAATCTCCTTGCCATGATGGGAATAACAAAATGCAATGCAACACCCAATCCACCTAGAAATAGTTTGTTTTGACACAGGCTTGCCCTGTGAACTCAAAGCAATAGAAACAAACAACTGCTGAGACTGCCTAAAATCCTTAGTCCTGCTCAAATAATAACGCAATTGCCTGTGTACATCTAAAGTGTGCAAAATCTTTTCCCCTTTATTTTGGGGTTCTGCATAAAAAGTAGGCAAATGAATAGTTTGGTTTAAAGCCACACTAGAAACCACCTTAGGCATAAAGGAAGGATTAGTACGTAAAGATACCCTATCCTTATGAAAAATCAAAAAAGGCTCCACTGCCATAAGGGCCTGCAACTCAGAAACCCTTCTTGCAGAAGTAATGGCCAACAAAAGCAGTCTTCCATGACAAGTATTTCAATTCAGCAGTAGCCGCAGGCTCAAAGGTTGTAGAGTAAGTTTCTCCAACACAAAATTGAGATCCCAAGCAGGAGTAGGAGCTCTACGTGGGGTCTTATATTCTTTGCCCCTCTAAGAAATTGCTTGAACAAAGGATGCGAAAACAATGGTGGGTCACAATCATAGTGAGCTGAAATTGCTGCAGCATGAATCTTAATGGAAGAGAAAGACAAACCTTTGTCCAATAACTCAGTAAGATATTGAAGAGCCACACTCAAATTAGGCTCAGAAATCTCCAAATTGTTTGCTGCACTCCAAAATAAAAATCTCTTCCATTTTTCTCGTACACTTTCCTTGTACTAGGTCTTCTGGCTTCCATAATCACATTTAAAACTTGTTGAGGAAGTTGAGACCTGCTGTCTTTCAAAACAGAATATGCCAGGCTGTTAGATGAAGAGAGTGAAGCTTGACATTGAGCAGATGACCGTCCCTCTGAGACAACAGGTGTGGAATCAAAGGTAAAGGCCATGGAGGCTTCCTTACCAGACTCCTCAGTAATGGGTACCAGTGCTGCCGAGGCCAATCTGGAGCTATTAAAATCATCCTTGGCTTGTCTTGTCTGACCTTTAGAAGCACCTTTGGAAGAAGAGGCAGAGGTGGAAACGCATACACATGAAGATTTTTCCAACTGAAAGAAAGAGCATCCACTTTCCAAGCTGTGTGATGAAACCTCTTTGTGCAAAACTTTGGCAGCTGGTGGTTTAGTGGAGAAGCGAACAGATCTATGTCTGGAGTTCCCCATGACACTGTCAATTTTTGAAATACATGAAGATCCAGTTTCCACTGTGGGATCCATGATTTGTCTGCTTAACACATCTGCTAAGGAGTTCTGTGCTCCGCCAGAAAGCTTGCCCGAACAGTTAGTTGGAAGCTGAGGGCATTCTCCCATACAATCATTCCTTGGCCGCACAATGGCTAAGAATGTGTTCCCCTTGTTTGTTGATGTACCACATGACAGTTGTGTTGTCTGTTAGAATCGACACCTGCCCTGGAAGAAGTAATTCCTTGAAAGCCATTAATGCAAACTGGACTGCTAACATCTCTTTCATGTTGATATGTAGATGCTGTAGTCTGGCAGGCCACTTGTCTTGTATCCACTTTCCATTTAGATGAGCTCCCCAAGCAATGTCTGAGGCATCTGTCGTTAGAATCTGACTCGCCTCTGGCCGGGTCACAGAGAGTCCCTTGTTTAGGTGACATTCCTGAGCCCACCACAAAAATTCCTTTTGAATGCAAGGTATTATTTGAATGACAGTGTCCAAATCCTGGCAGTGCTGTGTCCATACATTTTTGAGATACCATTGCAGCTTCCTCATATGCAGTTTGGCATTGGGAAGCACCAGAATACAAGATGCCATGAACCCTAAGGCTTGAAGGACTGTCCTTGCAGTCAGCCCGGACTGAAGAGATAGGTGATGGAAGTAATTGGAAAGATTCTTTTGTTTGTCCGGGGTTAAAAAGGCCATCTGGGCTGCTGTATTCAGTCTCACACCCAGAAAGCACATGTCTTGAGAGGGTACTAGACTGGACTTTATTTCGTTCACAGAATACCCTAGGCATCTTAGCACTGCTATGACATATTCCAAATGCTGTAGAAGATCTTCCTTTTCTTGAGCCAGAATCAGGCAATCGTCCAAGTAAGGATAGATTTGAATTCCTTTTAGCCTGAAGTAAGCTATCACTGGAGCCAGAACCTTTGTGAATACTCTGGGGGCAGTAGATAAGCCAAAGGGCAATGCAGAGAACTGATAATGAGAATTTCCAGCTCGAAAACGCAGATACTTCCTGCAAGTTAGTCTTATAGGCACATGAAGGTAAGCTTCCTTGAGATCTAAAGTTACCATCCAGTGATCTTTGCCCAGCAGAGGTAAAAGCTGTTGTAACGTCAACATTTTGAACTTGGGAATGTCCAGATAAGTGTTGAGGATAGATAAATCCAAAATTGGTCTCCACGTGTTC
This sequence comes from Protopterus annectens, assembly GCF_019279795.1. Lineage (NCBI taxonomy): Eukaryota > Metazoa > Chordata > Ceratodontiformes > Protopteridae > Protopterus > Protopterus annectens. Next base: position 1,117,439,116 of record NC_056743.1, read on the forward strand.
CCCTTCTTGGTACTAGGAACAGGCGAGAATAAAATCCTAGGCCTCTTTCTGGTACAGGAACTGGCTGAATGGCCCCTATTTGGAGCAACAGAGAAATTTGCTTGTGAGCCTCTGTTCTTTGTAGAGGAGGAATGTCTGGCATGCCTTTGAAAGGAGGCAAGGTATGGAAATAAAACCTGTAACCGTGGTGAATGATATCCAGAACCCATCTGTCTTGGATAATTAAATCCCAATTTTCTTTGAAAAGAGACAGCCTTCCTCCCAAAGGTGCTGCCAGGCGAGAATGAACTGGCAGCTGGAAAGGCAGGTCATTGGGTCTGCTGAAAGGACTGACCCCTGCCCTCACTAGAAGTCTGAGCAGGGGAACTCCCTGTCCTAGGCCTAAAGGAACCCTGAACTCTGCCCCTACCACGTCTAGACCTACCCCTAGACTGGGAATCATAAGCAGGATAAGTCCATCCCTTAGAAGGCCAATTTCTACTAAACTTCGGAGGCTGCACCTGCAAAAATCCTTAACAGTTTGCATAGACTTAGCCTTGTCCTCCATTTTCTTTAAGACTGCTTCCACAGGTGAACCAAACAACACATCAGACTGTAAAGGAGCATCCAAAATCCTCGTTTTAACATGCTCAGCTAAATTCTGATCTCTCAACCAGGCGTGCCTACGAAGAACAGAACCAGTGGCAGCCACCCTCGAGGAGGCCTGCACGGCATCAAAACCACACTGCAAGGAATGTTTACCCACCTGTTCAGACACATGAACTAAATCCTGCAACTCTTTACACTCAATACCTTCCGCCAGAGCATCCACCTTAGATTTCAGTTGTGAAAGGAGATAATTCTGATATTTTAACATGTGAAACTGACAATTCAACGCCCTCATGGCTAAAGTGGAAGAAGTATACACTTTCTTTCCCCATCTATCCAAAGCCCTTGCCTCTTTATCAGGAGGGACAGGATTTTTAACAACTGAGGCCTTCACACCTTTAGGCCCCTGAGAGACAGTTTCCGGGTCTGCCCTAGGACTCTTAAAAGATACTTATGAGCTTCAGGCACCCTATAATACCTATCCGGTTTAACTGGGGCAGGAGGCAAAGAATCAGGATTCAGGGAAGCCTCTGCAAAACATCGTCCACCACATTCAGAACAGGAGGTATAGCTAAAGGCCTATGCTGGGGTAAAACAAGAATTCCTAAGCCTTTTCCTGGAATCAGAGAAATCTTGACCTTCCCATTTAAAATGCTCTCTCATGGAATGCAGAGTCTCTGAAAATGAAAAATCCTCAGGAGGGGAAGCCGAAGGAGTAGAATCATCCACATCAGAATAAGGAGGATACTCCTGCAAGTCTTCAGCCGAAGTCTCAGAAGCCTCGAACATTGCTCAAAACTCTCAAACTCAGGTTCCACCCTAGGCCTCTTATCAGGAGGGGGCATAGAACCTCTTATCATAGTAATCAAATCCTCTGCCATTTTAAGCATATGTTTCTTAGGCAAAGACCCTGAAGCACTAGGAGAAACCCCACTGAAGCTACACTTGGCCTGCCTCTCAAAGAAGTCTTGGAAACAGAAGGGAGGCTCTAACCACCTTAGGAAGAGAGGGAAGAACAGCCACCTGAGAAGCACCCACAGCCTGGCCTACTTCCTGAGAGGATACATCCTGTAACAGTAAAGTCTCTCCCTGAGACTCCAAAGAAACACCTGGCAGAACCTCCGGCTCCACTGAGCCTTCAAAGAACCGGCGTCTGGGACTGTCGGTTCTTCCCCTAGGCTTTGCTGCTTTGTCCTTGCGCTTTTGGCGAAGCGCCGGAGCATCCGGCGGCATTTTATAATTACAACGCTTCCCAAACACTAACCTGGCACAGTCTAACCTTCTCTTAATAGTGCGTTTGTTAAATCTAGCACAAGAGCGGCATCCAACAACGTCGTGCTCAGGCCCTAAACAAGGTATACACAAAGTATGATAATCCCTATGAGGTATCTGTTTCCCACAAGAAATACAGTTATTCACTTTTTCTGACATCCGGTTAAATACTGAGGCAAGAAAAAAACAAAATAATCCCCAACGGGGTACTTAGCCAACTTTGATTCGGTCTGAAACTCTGACTTCAGAAACTTTCAGAACGCCAACCTGCACTCGCAAAATTGCTTCTGCATCGGACCATGCGGCAAAAAAGACTGAGGATATGACGTCGGTCATGCGCATTAGTACCCTGACGTACTGACGTCAGTCTAATGCGCCCTGACCGACGTCAGCCATATACTTTGGTATTCGGGCCGACTGGACAGCGGACTACCCAATAGTTAGGACTGCAGCAATGTGGAATGAAGAACATCTAGGAAATGCAGAAGAAAAGTGTTCTTAATGCCTAGCGACATTCCAGTGTATGCCTGAAGGCATGCACATTTGACCTAACACAAATTCTTCTAGAAATTTTGCCAAGATGTGACTGGTTGAAAGGGTGAACCTAACCAAGGATCCACTAAGGAGGGTCTTCGATGTTATGTCAGTAGTTCCATGATACCAGTAAACAAGTGGTCTTCTATTTACAGGTATCACACTGTCTTTGGCCTGTTTTCTCTCAAAAAAGTACATCCCTAGGTGCAGTATTAGCATTGAATGTAATGTGCCACTACACGAAGCTAGTATTCTCATACCTTCTTCAGTTTCTACTGACCAGCTAATGCCCTTCAAAACCCATTAGGCATACATTTCCTGGGCATGCCACAAAAGAAGGAAACCTGAGCAATAAACAAACAATTAAGATAGGCAGTCACCTCAATTGCAGCTTGATTAGTCTTTCAAGATCAAGTTTAACATGTATTTGTAGACATCAGATTTTCCAGATTAAAGTAAATAAAGCTCAATTTCTAAACTTCAGTTTGTAACTGCAATCATATGCATGGTACTCAAAAATATCAGTGCTAGAAGGCCTTCTGCAGTGGGTAATAAATTATGTACTCACCATAATATTCCATGCGTGTTGCCCATTTAAATTCGACTGTGGGGTTTGAATCCAATTCTCAGATCTGACTCTGCCATTACTTTAGCTTGTGGACACCAAAAAACTCTCAAGCTCCTACCTTACCCATAATACACCAATCCCTAGCATACCTCAGACCTCCTTTACTCTTTGACATAACGAAGTACTACTACAAAATCCTTAAAACAAGCCACCATATCTGGACTAAAACAAAGGACAGTGGTGTTCTTTTATACCCTCCTCCTTCAAGAAATCAACTGTGAAAAAGGTTGGGGGCTGGTGGGTGGGGAGTTGAAGAATGAAAACTGACAACACAGATGGAACATCACAGTTGAGTACATAACTTTAATCAGATGTCATCAATTTTCATTCCATCTTCAACTGTTGGTACAGAGTCCAGCTACCTAAATTCCCAGGTGGACTCTAAGGATATGCCTGAGCACAGCTGAGGCTGCTCTTTCCCTCGAGACCAGATCTAGTTTATAATGAGTAATAAAGATACGAGGATTGGCCCAAGTTGCAGGTGCACATATTTCATCCATGGAACAGCTAGTCGATACCCCCACAAGAGGTGATATCTTGGACTTGGTATTAACCAACATGACTAACCACTGCAACATCTCTATAGTTTCATCCTCCCTGGTAAGATCAGACCACAAAGCGGTCACGTTCAAAGTCACCATTTCCCCAATCACCCTCTAGCTAAGATAAGACACAAAAACTTCTCCAAAGCTGATTACAGCCTCCTAAGGGATGGTATGAATATCTTCACAGCCCCCTCCCCTTCTGCAGGAACTGGCACCAATATCCAAAACTACACCAAAGCACTATATGAGCATTTATACAGATGCATGGAATCAGGAATACCAGTCAGGAGTAAATCCTCCGCAAGGGAGAGTAAACATGTCTGGTGGACATCTGCAACAAACTCTATAACAAGAGGCCAAATTTGCTGTCCAAGACCAAGAAGGAGAAGGTGCCCAACTGAAAGTAATGTCTCCTTACCTGAGCAAGCAAATTAAGAGCACTAGTGAAATCCTCCAAAGCAAACGAGCCCAAATTGGCCACATCTACTACAGACAATCAGGCCTTCTTCACATATGTCCGCAACCTCAAAGGAAGAACCCAGATCTGTTCAGAACTGGTGGCCAAGGACACCACATATACAAATACCGTAGATATAGCAAACTTGCTGGCTGACAGATTCAGTGAAAACTTTACCCCTCTGCCCCCCCCATGAGTAAAATAGGACATCCCAGTACCCTCCCAGTACCTGCCCCCTTCCCCTTATATCTAGGGAACAGGTCATTACTGCTCTCTCAAATGCAAAAATTACAGCCTCCATGGGACCCGATAACATTCGAGGCTGCATCCTACATGGACTCAGGCAGGAACTTGCAGCACCACTAGGCACCCTATTTAACCAAAGCCCATGTACTGGCTTTCTCCCAGCTGATTGAAGATCAGCCACTATCATCCCTTTACAGAAAGGTTGAGTGTCCACCGATACAGGAAATTACAGACCCATCAGTATAACTAGCCTTATCTGCAAGGCCATGGAACGGATCATCATGGACCTCATTAACAAAGCCATTGGCGACCTCCAAACACTTGATCCCGCACAGTTTGGCTCTGTCACGGGAGGTGATGTCTGCTAAATTTGGTCGACTTCTTTGAGTCAGTCTCCAAAGCCATGGACGAGGAGAAGACTTTGCACACCACCTACCTTGACCTGGCCAAAGCCTTTGACACTACTCCCCACTCAGACATAATAGATAAACTCTCTCAACTAGGCATCAATCCATATGTTACCAGATGGATAGCAAACTGGCTCATTGACAGAACCCACATAGTCAAAATAGAGAAAGCCACCTCAAGTAGTAGACCTGCAACAAGTGGCGTACCCCAGAGTTTGGTCTTGGGGCCTCTTATTTGGGGTATACTTTTTTGTGGTGCAGACCAAAATCAGTGGGCTATGGCTGACCAAGTTTGCAGATGACAGTAAGCTGGGTGCAGTCATCAATTCCACTAGTGATGTGGACATCCTCCAAGAGGATCTCACTCAGACAAATGACTGGTGCCAGAAACATGGCCTCAAGCTGAATACTAAAAATCATTTGGAGAGAGTGACATCCCCACAAATTATCACATTAACATCCTAAGCACAGACTCAATCATGAGGAATTTGGGCACCAATGTTAACAGCAGCCTGACTTTTGACCACCATGCTGCTTCCATTGTACAGAAAGCTTTCTACATGGCCCACCTCATAAGTAAGGGTATCTCATCCAGAGACAAGGAGGTCATAAACATCCCTGTATAATACCTTATAAGGCCCATTTTTTAGTACAACGCCCCTTTCGGCATGTACCTTGAAAAACACATGCGGCAGCTGGAGAGACCACAGAGTTTCCTCACCAGGAGAATCCAGGGCCTCAAACATCTACCATACACAGACAGGCTAAAAGCCCTATCCCTCTACTCAGTTTCACAAAGACTCCTCAGAGGTAACCTCTGTCTGGCATACAAGGCGATCACGGACCCCGCCTTGATGGGACTGCTGCATATCTGCAAGTCAAGCTCCATTCGAGTAACCTGTACACGTGGCCTCAACCTGGTCTGTGACATCAACATGACTGGTTGTCAGGACAGATGTGTCCCAGAGACTCCCCCATCTATGGAATAGACTTCCTCCCCACATCAAGCAGAGTACCTCTTTACTCCTTTAAGTGCAACCTGAATAACTGGATGGGAAAAAGAAAATATACACCTGGGATTCCACCTGTGTCCCTGCTGGACAGGGGCATTGGGTGCTGATTTGTCTAAACATGGGTTAAACTCTTGGCTAAACTTATAAGGGCCTCGGGGCCTAGTAACCTCTTTTGATCCTATGATCCATGGACGCTCTAGAAAGAAACACCCAAGTAGTAGTCATGGACCTTGTTGAACGAGCTCTCAAAGATCTTCATAAGGATGTTTTGGAAGAAGGGATGTTTGTGGGCAAGGACAGAGGAGACCAGTGGGGGCCAATAATGGAGTAGAGCATCCCTTTGTGATTCCCCTTGTGGGGAGATTAGGGAAAGAAGCGGTTGCATTTAAGGCGATATAAAAATATCACAGCAAGGCTGGCCCCACTGATGGAAAATCATTTTGTCACTTTCACATTGAGAGACTACTCGTGAGGTAGTACAATGGACATGCTCAAATTTGTCTGCTATCACACTGGACTTTCTCAGAACTTGCTCTGCTATCAGAAAATGGTTGGAAGAGATAGCCCACTGGCACACTGAGGGCTTCTCAACAAAAGGGGTAAGACCTGGTTCCCCCTTGTTTATGTACCACACTACTAACATGCTGTCTATCTGTATCAATTATCCCAAAAGGGAGAATCTTGTAAGGCCTACAATGCTAAGAGCACCACTCTCATCTAAAGGATACCAATATACAGACTGGCCTCTTTGGGGGACCACTTGCTTTGTACCGTCTTCCCCAGGAAGTGCCCCCCCCACACACACACACAATCTGGGAAGCATCAGTGGTCACTACAGCCTTGGGCTGAGGGAAAGCGAAAGGGCAGTGTTGTAGAACTTGATATGATCGAATGCCCCACCAAGGGTATCTCTTGCATGCCTGATTCTAATTTGGGCTGACATGCACTGAAGGAATCTACCACTGTGTTGCTAACATCCCCTGAAGAATTCTCATACAAGAACTTGCTAGAACAATTAAAATTATGATCACTGACCCCAGAATCAAATGGGCTAAAACTGTGGTACTGTGAATTATTTTTCTGACTTGGAACCTGACAGCTTGCACTCTTGAGAGATGAAGAGAAGCTGTCAATGAAATTGTGTAAAAAAAGTACAGTTTTGTACCTACCATAAATGTAGATGTTCGAAGATCCACATTGCTGCAGTCCTTACATATGGGTAATCCGCTGTCCTCGGTCGGCCCGAATACCAAAGTATTAGGCTGACGTCGGTCATGGGCGCTCAGATCTGACATCAGAGCGTCAGGGTATTAAAGCGCATGACCGACGTCATATCCTCAGTCTTTTCTTGCCCCAGATGTCAGAAGGCCCTAAAAAGAAAAAGGCCACAGCCAAAAATAGAATACTACCCAAAAGGCATGTACAAATAACAGCTACCACCCAAACCATACAACCACTCCAAACTACAGAGGGGAAGGAGGGAGGGTAAATTGGACTGCAGCAATGTGGATCTTCGAACATCTACATTTATGGTAGGTACAAAACTGTACTATGTTCTTCATCTCACACTGCTGCAGTCCTTACATATGGGTAGAATCCCAAAGCAGAGGTAAAGGGAGGCTGGCAAAATCATAAAGCATTGGGAGCTGCCAAAATGCCCTGTAAGATTGCAGTGGCAAATCCAGCCCTAGATTTGGAATAAAGAGGAAGGTGGTAATGTTTAGAAAAAGTATGCACTGAACTCCAAGTAGCTGCTTCCAAAATGTCTTTAGTAGCTACTCCCCTTAAAAAGCTGTAGAAGTGGCAGTAGCCCTAGTGGGGTGAGGTCTGATTCCAGCGGAATCTCCTTACCATGATGAGAATAACAAAAAGCAATACAAAAGCCAATCCACTTAGAAATAGTTTGTTTTGAAACAGGTTTCCCCTGAGAACTCAAAGCAAAAGAAAAAACTGCTGAGACTGTCTGAACCCTTTAGTCCTGCTCAAATAATAACGCAACTGCCTGTGAATATCCAAAGTGTGCAAAATTTTCTCCCCTTTATTTTGGGGATCTGCATAAAAAGTAGGCAAATGAATTGATTGGTTCAAGGCCACATTTGAAACCACTTTAGGCATAAAAGTAGGATTAGTACGCAGAGATACTCTATCCTTATGAAAAATTAGGAAGGGTTCAACTGCCATAAGAGCCTGTAATTCAGAAACCCTTCTAGCAGACGTAATGGCCAACAAAAAAGCAGTCTTCCAAGACAAAAACTTTAATTCAGCAGAAGCTGCAGGTTCAAAAGGAGGTAAAGTAAGTTTTTCCAACACAAAATTGAGATCCCAGGCAGGAGTAGGAGCTCTACGTGGGGGTCTTATGTTCTTTGCCCCTCTAAGAAATTGCTTAAACAAAGGATGAGAGAATAATGGAGGGTCACAGTCATAGTGAGCAGAAATGGCTGCAGCATGAACTTTTATAGAGGAGAAAGACAAACCTTTGTCTAATAATTCTGTAAGATATTGAAGAGAAACACTTAAATCAGGCCTGGAAACATCAAAGCCCTTTGTTTTGCTCCAAATTAAAAATCTCCTCCATTTATCAGCATAAACTTTCCTTGTACTAGGCCTTCTGGCCTCCAAAATAACATTCAAAACTTGTGGAAGCTGCGACCCTCCAGGGTCTAGAACAGAATACGCCAGGCTGTTAGATGCAGAGACTGAATCCTGACATTGAGGAAATGATTGCCCTCCTGTGACAAAAGGTGCGGAATCGAAGGCAAAGGCCATGGAGGCTCCCGTACTAAACTCCTCAGCAGAGGGTACCAGTGCTGTCGAGGCCAATCTGGAGCTATTAGAATCATGGAGGGCTTGTCTTGTCTGACCTTCAAGAGTACCCTGGGGAGGAGAGGCAGAGGCGGAAAGGCATAGACGTGAAGATTGCTCCAACTGAATGATAGAGCATCCACTTTCCAAGCTGTGGGATGAAACATTTTTGTGCAAAACTTTGGCAACTGGAAATTTAGTGGAGAAGCGAACAGATCTATGTCTGGAGTTCCCCATATCACTGTCAATTTTCGAAATACATGAGGATCCAATTTCCACTCGTGGGGATCCACTATCTGCCTGCTCAAAACATCTGCTAAGGAGTTCTGTGCTCCTGGTAGAAATCTTGCCTGAAGATTGAGGTGTAAACAGAGCAGTCTCCCACAAAATCATTGCTTGCCTGCAAAGAGGGTACGAATGGGTTCCCCCTTGCTTGTTGATGTACCACATGACAGTTGTGTTGTCTGTTAGAATCAACACTTGCCCTGGGTGAAGTAAATCCTTGAAAGCCATTAATGCAAATTGGACTGCTAACATCTCCTTCAAGTTGATATGTAAATGTTGAAGTCTGGCAGGCCACGTGTCTTGCACCCATTTTCCATTGAGGTGTGCTCCCGAAGCCTTGTCCGAGGCATCTGTCGTTAAAATCTGACTCGCCTCTGGTCGGGTCACAGAGAGTCCCTTGTTTAGGTGACATTCCTGAGCCCACCACAGAAATTCCTTTTGAATGCAAGGTATTATTTGAATGACAGTGTCCAGATCTTGGCAGTGTTGTGTCCATACATTTTTGAGATACCATTGTAGCTTCCTCATATGCAGTTTGGCATTGGGAAGCACCAGAATACAAGATGCCATGAACCCCAAGGCTTGAAGGACTGTCCTTGCAGTCAGCCTGGACCGTAGAGACAATTGATGGAAGTAAAGAGTAAGGTTCTTTTGCTTGTCCGGGGTCAAAAATGCCATCTGGGAAGCTGTATTCAGTCTCACACCCAGAAAGCACATTTCCTGAGAGGGTACTAGACTGGACTTTGTTTCGTTCACAGAATACCCTAGGCACCTTAACACTGCCATCACATACTGTAGATGATGAAGAAGTTCGTACTTGTCTTGAGCAAGAATCAGGCAATCGTCCAAATAAGGATAAATCTGTATTCCTTTTAACCGTAAGAAGGCTATCACTGGAGCCAGAACCTTTGTGAACACCCTGGGCGCAGTAGATAAGCCAAAGGGCAATGCAGAGAACTGATAATGTAAAGTCCCAGCCCGAAAGCGGAGGTACCTCCTGCAACTGGGCCTGATAGGAACATGAAGATAAGCCTCTTTGAGATCCAGAGTTACCATCCAGTGATCTTTGCCCAACAGAAGTAGAAGTTGTTGCAACGTCAACATTTTGAATTTTGGAATGTCTAGGTATGTGTTGAGAGCAGATAAATCCAAAATCGGTCTCCAAGTGTTTCCTTTCTTTGGTACTAGAAACAGGCGAGAATAAAATCCTAGGCCCACTTCTGACAGAGGGACCTGCTGTATAGCCCCCATTTGAAGTAGTAAAGAAATCTGCTTGTGAGCCTCTACCCTTTGCTGAGGAGGAACGTCTGGCATGCCTTTGAAAGGAGGCAATGTATGGAAATAAAACTTGTAGCCTCGGTCTATAATGTCCAACACCCATTTGTCCTGGGTGACTAAAAGCCAGTTTTGCTTGAAGAGTGCCAACTTTCCTCCCAAAGGAGCTGCCAGACAGGAAGAATCTGGCAGTTGAAAATGCAGGTCATTGGGCCTGTTTACGAAAGGACTGGCCCCTGCCCTCACCTGTAGATTGTGCAGGTGAACTCCACGTCCTAGGCCTGAAAGTACTCTGAGCTCTGCCCCTACCACGTCTAGATCTACCCCTAGACTGTGAATCAGAAGGATAAGCCCATCCCTTAGTAGGCCAATTCCTGCTAAACTTAGGAGGCTGCACCTGCAAAAAATCTTTAACAGTCTGCATAGACTTAGCCTTGTCTTCCATTTTCTTCAAGACAGATTCCACAGGAGAACCAAACAAAAAGTACAGTTTTGTACCTACCATAAATGTAGATGTTAGAGGATCCGCATTGCTGCAGTCCTAACTATTGGGTAGTCCGCTGTCCAGTCGGCCCGAATACCAAAGTATATGGCTGACGTAGGTCAGGGCGCATTAGACTGACGTCAGTACGTCAGGGTACTAATGCGCATGACCGACGTCATATCCTCAGTCTTTTCTTGCCCCAGATGTCAGAAGACCCTGAAAAGATAAGGCCAAAAACCAAAAACTCCCAACATACCTGCACCAAAATATATATACAAAATATACAAAATTAGCAGAATATAACCTCACCTACACAACCACCCCTAAACACAGAGGGAAGGAGGGAGGAGAATTGGACTGCAGCAATGTGGATCCTCGAACATCTACATTTATGGTAGGTACAAAACTGTACTATGTTCTTCATTCCACATTGCTGCAGTCCTAACTATTGGGTAGAATCCCAAAGCAGAGGTAAGGGAGGCTGGCAAATCATAAGGAAGCAGGAACTGACAACATGCCTTGCAAAATAGCTGTGGCAAAACCAGCCCTAGACTTAGAGTAGAGAGAAAGGTGATAATGCTTAGAGAAAGTATGCACTGAACTCCAAGTAGCTGCCTCCAAAATATCCTTAGTTGCCACCCCCCTCAGAAATGCTGTTGAAGTGGCAGTAGCCCTAGTGGAATGAGGCCTAATCCCAGCTGGAATCTCCTTGCCATGATGGGAATAACAAAATGTAATGCAACACCCAATCCATCTAGAAATAGTTTGTTTTGACACAGGCTTGCCCTGAGAACTCAAAGCAAAAGAAACAAACAACTGCTGAGACTGCCTAAAATCCTTAGTCCTGCTCAAATAATAACACAATTGCCTGTGTACATCTAAAGTGTGCAAAATCTTTTCCCCTTTATTTTGGGGATCTGCAGAAAAAGTAGGCAAATGAATAGTTTGGTTTAAAGCCACACTAGAAACCACCTTAGGCATAAAGGAAGGATTAGTACGTAAAGATACTCTATCCTTATGAAAAATCAAAAAAGGCTCCACTGCCATAAGGGCCTGCAACTCAGAAACCCTTCTTGCAGAAGTAATGGCCAACAAAAAAGCAGTCTTCCATGACAAGTATTTCAATTCAGTAGTAGCCGCAGGCTCAAAAGGTTGTAGAGTAAGTTTCTCCAACACAAAATTGAGATCCCAAGCAGGAGTAGGAGCTCTACGGGGGTCTTATATTCTTTGCCCCTCTAAGAAATTGCTTGAACAAAGGATGCGAAAACAGCGGTGGGTCACAATCATAGTGAGCTGAAATTGCTGCAGCATGAATCTTAAAGGAAGAGAAAGACAAACCTTTGTCCAATAACTCAGTAAGATATTGAAGAGCCACACTCAAATTTGGCTCAGAAATCTCCAAATTGTTTGCTGCACTCCAAAATAAAAATCTCTTCCATTTTTCTGCGTACACTTTCCTTGTACTAGGTCTCCTGGCTTCCATAATCACATTTAAAACTTGTTGAGGAAGTTGAGACCTGCTGTCTTTCAAAACAGAATATGCCAGGCTGTTAGATGAAGAGAGTGAAGCTTGCCATTGAGCAGGTGACCGTCTCTCTGACACAACAGGTGTGGAATCAAGGGTAAAGGCCATGGAGGCTTCTTTACCAGACTCCTCAGTAATGGGTACCAGTGCTGCCGAGGCCAATCTGGAGCTATTAAAATCATCCTTGGCTTGTCTTGTTTGACCTTCAGAAGCACCTTTGGAAGAAGAGGCAGAGGTGGAAACGCATACACATGAAGATTTTTCCAACTGAAAGAAAGAGCATCCACTTTCCAAGCTGTGTGATGAAACCTCTTTGTGCAAAACTTTGGCAGCTGGTGGTTTAGTGGAGAAGCGAACAGATCTATGTCTGGAGTTCCCCAGGACACTGTCAACTTTTGAAATACATGAAGATCCAGTTTCCACTCGTGGGGATCCATGATTTGTCTGCTTAACACATCTGCTAAGGAGTTCTGTGCTCCCGGCAGAAACCTTGCCTGAAGAGTTAGTTGCAAGCTGAGCGCAGTCTCCCATAAAATCATTGCTTGCCTGCACAATGGGTAAGAATGTGTTCCCCCTTGTTTGTTGATGTACCACATGACAGTTGTGTTGTCTGTTAGAATCAACACCTGCCCTGGAAGAAGTAACTCCTTGAAAGCCATTAATGCAAACTGGACTGCTAACATCTCCTTCATGTTGATATGTAGATGCTGTAGTCTGGCAGGCCACTTGTCTTGTATCCATTTTCCATTTAGATGAGCTCCCCAAGCAATGTCTGAGGCATCTGTCGTTAGAATCTGACTCGCCTCTGGCCGGGTCACAGAGAGTCCCTTGTTTAGGTGACATTCCTGAGCCCACCACAAAAATTCCTTTTGAATGCAAGGTATTATTTGAATGACAGTGTCCAAATCCTGGCAGTGCTGTGTCCATACATTTTGAGATACCATTGTAGCTTCCTCATATGCAGTTTGGCATTGGGAAGCACCAGAATACAAGATGCCATGAACCCTAAGGCTTGAAGGACTGTCCTTGCAGTCAGCCCGGACTGAAGAGATAGTTGATGGAAGTAACTGGAAAGATTCTTTTGTTTGTCCGGGGTTAAAGGCCATCTGGGCTGCTGTATTCAGTCTCACACCCAGAAAGCACATGTCTTGAGAGGGTACTAGACTGGACTTTATTTCGTTCACAGAATACCCTAGGCATCTTAGCACTGCTATGACATATTCCAAATGCTGTAGAAGGTCTTCCTTTTCTTGAGCCAGAATCAGGCAATCGTCCAAGTAAGGATAGATTTGAATTCCTTTTAGCCTGAAGTAAGCTATCACTGGAGCCAGAACCTTTGTGAATACTCTGGGCAGTAGATAAGCCAAAGGGCAATGCAGAGAACTGATAATGAGAATTTCCAGCTCAAAACGCAGATACTTTCTGCAACTTAGTCTTATAGGCACATGAAGGTAAGCTTCCTTGAGATCTAAAGTTACCATTCAGTGATCTTTGCCCAGCAGAGGTAAAAGCTGTTGTAACGTCAACATTTTGAACTTGGGAATGTCCAGATAAGTGTTGAGGATAGATAAATCCAAAATTGGTCTCCACGTGTTCCCCTTCTTGGTACTAGGAACAGGCGAGAATAAAATCCTAGGCCCCTTTCTGGCACAGGAACCGGCTGAATGGCCCCTATTTGGAGTAACAGAGAAATTTGCTTGTGAGCCTCTTGTCTTTGTAAAGGAGGAATGTCTGGCATGCCTTTGAAAGGAGGCAAGGTATGGAAATAAAACCTGTAACCGTGGTGAATGATATCCAGAACCCATCTGTCTTGGGTAATTAAATCCCAATTTTCTTTGAAAAGAGACAGTCTTCCTCCCAACGGTGCTGCCAGGCGAGAATGAACTGGCAGCTGAAAAGGCAGGTCATTGGGTCTGCTTACGAAAGGACTGACCCCTGCCCTCACCAGAAGTCTGAGCAGGGGAACCCCTGTCCTAGGCCTAAAGAACCCTGAGCTCTGCCCCTACCACGCCTAGACCTACCCCTAGACTGGGAATCATAAGCAGGATAAGTCCATCCCTTAGCAGGCCAATTTCTACTAAACTTGGAGGCTGCACCTGCAAAAATCTTTAACAGTTTGCATAGACTTAGCCTTGTCCTCCATTTTCTTCAAAACTGCTTCTACAGGCGAACCAAACAACACATCAGACTGCAAAGGAGCATCCAAAATCCGTGTCTTAACATGCTCAGCTAAATTCTGATCTCTCAACCAGGCGTGCCTACGAAGAACAGAACCAGTGGCAGCCACCCTGGAGGAGGCCTGCACAGCATCAAAACCACATTGCAAGGAATGTTTACCCACCTGTTCAGACACATGAACTAAATCCTGCAACTCTTTACACTCAATACCTTCCGCCAGAGCATCCACCTTAGATTTCAACTGTGAAAGAAGATAATTCTGATATTTTAACATGTGAAACTGACAATTCAACGCCTCATGGCTAAAGTGGAAGAAGTATACACTTTCTTTCCCCATCTATCCAAAGCCCTTGCCTCTATCAGGAGGGATAGGATTTTTAACAACTGAGGCCTTCACACCTTTAGGCCCCTGAGAGACAGTTTCGGGTCTGCCCTAGGACTCTTAAAAAAATACTTATGAGCTTCAGGCACCCTATAATACCTATCCGGTTTAACTGGGGCAGGAGGCAAAGAATCAGGATTCAGGGAAGCCTCTGCAAAAACATCTTCCACCACATTCAAAACAGGAGGTATAGCTAAAGGCCTATGCTGGGGTAAAAACAAGAATTCCCTAAGCCTCTTCCTGGAAACAGAGAAATCTTGACCTTCCCATTTAAAATGCTCCCTCATGGAATGCAGAGTCTCTGAAAATGAAAAATCCTCAGGAGGAGAAGCTGAAGGAGTAGAATCATCCACATCAGAATCAGAATAAGGAGGAACTCCTGCAAGTCTTCAGCCGAAGAGTCAGAAGCCTTCCAGCATTGCTCAAAACTCTCAAACTCAGGTTCCACCCTAGGCCTCTTATCAGGAGGGGGCATAGAACCCCTTATCATAGTAATCAAATCCTCTGCCATTTTAAGCATATGTTTCTTAGGCAAAGACCCTGAAGCACTAGGAGAAACCCCCACTGAAGCAAAACTTGGCCTGCCCTCAAAGAAGCCTTGGAAACAGAAGGGAGGCTCTAACCACCTTAGGAAGAGAGGGAAGAACAGCCACCTGAGAAGCCCCCTCAGCCTGGCCTACTTCCTGAGAGGATACATCCTGTAACAGTAAAGTCTCTCCCTGAGACTCCAAAGCAACACCTGGCAAAACCTCCGGCTCCACTGAGCCCTCTAAAGAACCGACGTCTGGGACTGTCGGTTCTTCCACTCTAGGCTTTGCTGTTTTGTCCTTGCGCTTTTAGTCGAAGCGCCGGAGCATCCGACGGCATTTTATAATTACAACGCTTCCCAAACACTAACAACGTCGTGCTCAGGCCCTAAACAAGGTATACACAAAGTATGGTAATCCCTATGAGGTACCTGTTTCCCACAAGAAATACAGTTATTCACTTTTTCTGACATCCGGTTAAATACTGAGGCAAGAAAAAACCAAAATATTCCCCAACGGGGTACTTAGCCAACTTTGATTCGGTCTGAAACTCTGGCTTCAGAAACTTTCAGAACGCCAACCTGCACTCGCAAAATTGCTTCTGCATCGGACCATGCGGCAAAAAAGACTGAGGATATGACGTCGGTCATGCGCATTAGTACCCTGACGTACTGACATCAGTCTAATGCGCCCTGACCTACGTCAGCCATATACTTCGGTATTCGGGCCGACTGGACAGCGGACTACCCAATAGTTAGGACTGCAGCAATGTGGAATGAAGAACATCTTCAGACTGCAAAGGAGCATCCAAAATTCTAGTTTTAACATGCTCTGACAAATTCTGATCCTTAAGCCAGGCGTGCTCAATAACTGAACCAGTGGCAGCCACCCTGGAAGAAGCCTGTAAAGCATCGAAACCACACTGCAAAGAATGCTTACCCACCTGTTCAAAGGCATGTACCAAATCCTGTAATTCTTTACACTCTATGCCCTCTGCCAAAGCATCCACTTTAGATTTTAGTTGAGTAAGAAGAAAATTCTGATACTTCAACATATGAAACTGGCAATTCAAAGCCCTCATTGCTAAAGTGGAAGAGGTATACACTTTCTTACCCCATCTATCCAAAGCTCTAGCATCCTTATCAATAGGAACTGGATTCTTTACAACAGAAGCCCTGACACCCTTAGGTCCCTGGCTAATAGTTTCTGGGTCAGCCCTTGGACTCTTATACAGATATTTATGAGCCTCAGGTACTCTGTAATACCTGTCTGGCTTAACTGGCAGGAGGCAGAGAGTCTGGATTAAGGGAAGCCTCGGAGAAAACGCCTTGAATAACATCCAAAACAGGAGGTATTGCCAAGGGCCTATGTTGTGGTAAAACAAAATTCCCTAAGCCTCTTTCGGGAATCTGAGAAATCCTGACCTTCCCATTTAAAATGTTGCCTCATGGAATGCAGGGTTTCTGAAAAAGAAAAATCCTCTGGAGGAGAAGCAGAGGGAGTGGAATCCTCTGCGTCTGAATCAGAATAAGGAGGAAAATCCTGAATGTCTTCAGCCGAAGACACTGAGTAATCTGAAGCCTGCTCTAAACTTTCAACCTCTGGCTCCACCCTAGGCCTCTTATCAGGAGGGGGCATAGAACCTCTGATTAAATAAATTAAATCTTCTGCCATTTTAAGCATGTGTTTTTTAGGCACAGAACCTGCAGAACTAGGACTGACACCCGTGGAAGGCAAACCAGGCCTGCCTTTAGAAGGAGCCTTAGAAACAGAAGGAGAAGGCCTAACCACCTTAGGCAAGGAAGGGAGAACAGCAACCTGAGAGGCCCCCTCAGCCTGACCTGACTCCTGAGAGGCCACATCCTGCAAAATTAAAGCCTCCCCCTGAGACTCAACTGAAACCTCGGCTGGATCCACAGATTCCACCGTAGTTTCTAAAGAGCCGGCGTCTGGAACGGACGACTCATCTTGTCTGGACTTGAAAGATTTGTCTTTGCGCTTCTTCGCGGTAGCGGGCGTCGGAGGATCCGACGGCATATTATAATTACACCGCTTACCGAAGACAAGCCTAGCGCAATCTAACCTACATTTAATGGTGCGCTTATTAAACCTAGCACAAAGCGACACCCACGCCGTGCTCAGGTCCCAAACAAGGAATACAAAGAGAGTGGTAATCCCTATGCGGTATCTGTTTCCCACAAGAAATACAATTATTCACTTTTTCTGACATCCGGAATTAACTGAGGCAAGAAAAAACAAAAATATTCCCCAACGGGGTACTTAGCCCAACTTGGATTCGGTCTGAAACTCAGAATACGAAAATTTCAGAATGCCGAACGGCACTTGCAAACGCTGCTTCTCCATCGACCATGCGGCAAAAGACTGAGGATATGACGTCGGTCATGCGCTTTAATACCCTGACGCTCTGATGTCAGATCTGAGCGCCCATGACCGACGTCAGCCTAATACTTTGGTATTCGGGCCGACCGAGGACAGCGGATTACCCATATGTAAGGACTGCAGCAATGTGAGATGAAGAACATCTGCTCCTATGAATTCCAATGTTTGAGGCAGTTGTAACAGAGACTTGTAAATTTACGAATATCCACAGATGGAAGCAAATCTGGGGTACCTCAACTACTGCTCGTTAGAAAATACCTGGTCGGGATGGTAATGAGCCAGTCTAAGTATGGCAACACTCAGAATCTCTGCAGTCTCAAGTGAGCTGCTACCACTGCCATGCATTTTAACACCATGGGCTGTGGTGAGGCTAAAGGGCAATGCTCTGAACTGGTAGCAACAGGCTCTCAGACAGAAATGTAAATACCTTCTGGATTGTCTGTTCATTTTTATGCGACAGAATGCATCTTGAAGGACCGTCAAACACATCCTGTCATCCTTGCCTAAAAAAGGACAGAATGAACTGAACCATGACCATCAGACACGGTGTGTCAAAATTATTTGTTTTAGTTGCTGAGATTCAGAAATCTATCTCCAGTCCCCAGTTTTCTCTGGCACCAAAAAGAATCTTGAGCAAGTTTCGGATTCTACCTGGTCTGCTGGGACCTTTTGGATGACTTTTCTAGCAGTTTTGTACTTCTAGTGCTGCTGCTTTCCTCTGACTGGGTAGAACATCGGGAAATTTGTATAGAAGTGGTGGTGGCGATGGTAGTATCAGTCCCCAAAAGGGATTTTGACAGTCCTTTTATCAAATCCCTTTGTAGTCTCAAAGTGTGCCAGATAATTCAGCGACCTAAGGGCAAAAGTTGCTAAAGCATACACAGGTTTCCCAAACCTACCCAACACCCTAGACTCCCTGTTAGGGGGATGGACAGAGGAACATTGCTCAGCAACTTCCTTCTTTGTGGCTACCACCATGACCACACCATCTATGGGCACTCCCTTGCTCCAGCATTCCCTACCTATAGGTGCAGCAAGAATCCAATCTGGTCTCTTTGGGATTGGCTCAACTGAGTCAGGCTCTTTCTACACCTTCCTAGAGAAAAAGTCAAAGAGCTCAATGGCAGGCACAGTAACCCAGGAGGTAGACAGGCCAGCTCGAAAGGTCTCCAGGAATGCAGATTCCTCCGGGGAAGGACCAACCACCCCCTCTGCTTAAGTATCTCAAGTGTCTCCAAATGAAACTTCTTCAGATGGTAATCTTGGGGACCCTTCTTCATCAAAATCAGTATCTTCGGTGACAAACACCTGAGGGGAGTCCAAGTGCCTCCTCTTGTACTTCTTCGTACGGACTTCCTCTGTGGGATGCTCCAATGAAGTACTGGAAGAGACTGTAAAACCCTGCTGGGTTAGCCTGGAGACTTTGAGCTGACTGTCCCTGTAGCGCAGAATGATGTGGCTCGAGGAGCAGAGACATCTAGGATCCAGAGGGAAGATCCAAGGTGGTAGGATTCATCTGTCCTAATGGAGCAGAGAACACTCTTCACAACCTCAAAGGCAGATTGCTCCGGGGAAAAGATAATGCAGACAAGAAACCAGGCTTCTGGTCCATCAGTTCCCTCTGCCCTGCAGGCAAAGCTACCTGAGGAGGAAGTAGGAGTTGAGCTGTCCAAGGTCGAGGCTCCAAGGGGAAGACACTGCTTCGAAACCCTTGGAGTCTACTCTAACAGCTCAGACCCAACAGAGGCACTTCTGCTCAAAGTGTCATTTGGCTCGAAAGGACATCGGAGCTGGTGCACTCAAAGCTTCAGATCCAAAGATAAATATCTCTTCTGATCTGAAACAGGCAGACATGAAAGGCTCAGATCCAGGGACTCTGAAAACGAACAGTTGGATCAGAGAAGGAGCTGAAATTGGCCGAGTGGTAGAAGGACAGGCTTCTTGACCTGAAGGGGTAGGAGCTGGGAGAACTCATCTGTATGTGCACCAAAGAGAAACCTCCATCGTTCTGCCTACATCTTCAGTCCAACTCCTGGAAAAACGAGAGAAAGCTAAGGAAGAAGACTTACAGTGCCTCTGTTCCAAAAAGGGGAAGGTAATCTTGAACGTACCAGGTCCAGACCAGGTGAGTATCTGGTTCTGGGTAATAGACTCAGATCCAAAGTGCTTGGATCCCATGAGGGTTTCAATGAATCAGACGGCAGTCAGACCGCAGCTGCCTTCTGATCCAATTTTTGTTTTTAGGTGGCTCCAAGGAAGATGGAGTCGATAATCCAAAAGGCTAAGGAAACTTATTAAAAGGCTCCTTTGCTTTTGGAGGACTGAGCTCCAGCAATAGCTTCTGAGAAGTAAACCCACCAGCTCATTTCGGCTGTCCGCAATAGTATACAGATTGTACCATTTGTAAAAGATTTAATCAACTTGGTTTCCTGGGCCCAAACAATACAGACAAAGTGTGTGTCAAACGAGGTCAATATGTGCCCGCACTTTGGGCTTTTAAATCCCCCCCCCAAAAAAAAAAAAACAGTTTTCAGACAACCAATGGGCTATGTATGGCTGACCAAGTTTGCAGATGACTGTAAGCTGGACTCATCATCAATTCCCCTAATGATGTGCACAGCCTCCAAGAGGGTCTCGACCAAATAAGTGACTGGTGTCGGAAACATGGCCTCAAGCTGAATACCAAAAAATGCATCATCATCCCCTTTGGGGAGAGTAATGTCCCCACAAATTAGCACATTAATAACGTCCGAAGCATGCAGTCAGTCAGAGATTGGGGCACCCAGGTAGATAGCAGTCTGACTTCTGACCACCATACTGCTTCCATTGTACAGAAGGCTTCCTACATGGCCCAGCTCACAAGTAAGAGTATCCCATCCAGGGACAAGGTCCTAACATCCCTGTAATTCTTCCCTTATAAGGCCAATTATGGAGTACAATGCCGTTTGGCATGTACCTTGTAAAGCACATGCAGCAGCTGGACAGACCACAAAGGTTCCTCACAAGGAGAATACAGGGCCTCAAAATCTACCATACACAGATAGCTAAAAGCTATATCCCCCTACTCAGTTTCATACAGACTTCTCAGAGGTGACCTCTGTCTAGTATACAAAAGGATCTCAGACCCCGCCTTCATGGGACTGCTGCATAGCCGAAAGTCAAGCTCCACTCTAGTAACCCACACACGCGACCTGAACCTGGTTTGTGACATCAGCAGGACTACTTGGTGGGACAGATTTGTGCCCCAGAGACTCCCCCATCTGTGGGACAGACTCCCTCTCCATGGCAAGCAGAGTACATCTATACCCCCTTTTTAGGCGCAACCTAGATAACTGGATGGGAAATGGAAAATACATCCCCGTGATTCCACCCATGTCCCTGGGACTTCACCCATGTCCCTGCTAGACAGGGGCATCGGGTGCAGACTTGTGTAAACATGGGCTATACTCCTGCCTAGGCTTATAAAGGCCTCAGGGCCAATAGTCTACTAACTTTCTATGATAATTCTCTATATCCCCTCAGATACTACACTCCAGATAGTACTATAAACATTAGTCCACAGACCTTGGATACTTACTGATGTACATACTACATGTATGTTAAAACCTTTCCTAAAAATCAGGCAAGACCCACACAAAATTTAAGGGTGAATTAAGCACTGTTATTCAAATATATGAACCCACACTATCAGATTTAAAACAGTTGTTAAAAGCTGTAGTCCCACCTCATTTACGTCAAATTGAAAGAAAGCTGGAATGGCCCCAGTAGGGGACCCAAATTATGCAACTGTTGAAGGAAAGAGGGTATTCAGAAAAGTCACAGAGAAGCTTTTACAAGAAATTTTGACAATCTGTCCTGTTAAACCAAATTAGGATAGAATTACTCCATCTAAGCAAGGTAAGGGAAAAACATCAGTTGATTACTTTAGCAGACTTAGGGAAGTATTTTCAGCACATCCTGGTTTTGCAGAACCAATGGAAACCACTTAGCAGCTTTTAATTTTGCTTGCGTGAATGGACTCTTTACCTTAATGTGCAAGCCCTGGTAAACCAAAACCAGCTAACTTGTCAGTAGGAGGAAACAGATACGTTAATACACAGAGCACTACATGGCTCAAGTACATAAAAAGAGAAGAAATGCAGAAGACAAACTCACGTAATCGCAAACAGAATTTTGAAAGCATAGGAAGAGGCAGGGGCTGAGGTAGGAAAGGTCGACAGGGTACAGGAACAGCAAGGAATGTTTGACAAAATCAAGCCGGGGGGGGGGGGTCAAAACTGTGGGCAAATGGGACACTGGAAAGGAGAATACCCTAATCTTCAAAAGCAAAAGCAGCAAATGCAGCAGTAGCAAAAATCAAATTGCTTCTGATGTCTCTCTACCACCCCCACTCCCAGTGGCAGCAAATGGGGTAAACACAAGAGCATTAATTCAAGTAGATCAAGAAGGACCTTTTCTTAATTTAAAGCAGGAAAAAAATGTTCCATTTCTTATGGACACTGGTGCAGCTTGATCTTTGTTGAAAAGTGACCAGGATAAAGTTCAATATAATCTGAAATGGTGTCCGTAATACTCCCACTGTTTTTAATGTATCGAAAAATATCCCAATCTCTTTAGGACATATTCAAAATAACCATGCATCAACTCGTTCACTCCAATGGAACTCAGGAAGTTTGCACTGTAGCTTCCAATGGGCACAGCCTAAGCCTATATTTTTGAAAGAATCCAATTATGTCTTCACATTTCAAACAAATGTTCATATCTCCAGAACCAACGGGGGTTATGAAATAAGTGTAAAAGACAAAACTTCAGCACAATCTACTTTTATAGTGGTAGTATTCTTTAGGTTCTACGTCTTAAGCTGCATTTTGTAAGTCACAGTAACTACTGCATTTGTAATACTTTGTAAATAACTTACAATATCTCAGCAACCACTCAAGTTAGACACATACTGGGAGCAGCAGCATTTTATTCATCTAGCTTACAGCTTTCATGAGGCTATGTTGCGTGTGTTACTTGGTTGTTGAGATATTTAGAAAAATGTGAAAATTTTATATATATATATATATATATATATATATATATATATATATATATATATATATATATATATATATATGTCTACTTCTTTTGACCTAACTTTCATTTGCCTGACACTCATTTGCCTGACCCCAATTGACTGAAATTTCATTTGCCTGACACTTCATTTGCCCGACACTTCATTTGACTGATAAGTATTATTAGCAAGAAAATGGAATATGCCCCCTTCCCCAGTGTAGTGCGACCCTGGAGTTAGAATATATAGTTGGGGCCCCCCACTTCATTTCATATGATATTGTTAACTTTTGATGTAATATTGCTTAGTAAAAGAAAAGTAAGTGGGGGGCTGTGCCCCCCACACCCCCCCTAACTATATATTCTAACTCCAGGGTCGCACTACAGTGGGGAAGGGGGCATATTCCATTTTCTTGCTAATAATACTTGTCAGTCAAATGAAGTGTCGGGCAAATGAAGTTTCAAGCAAATGAAATTTCAGTCATTTGGTCTCAGGCAAATGGATGTTGGGTCAAAAGAAGTAGACCCATATATATATATATATATATATATATATATATATATATATATATATGTGTCCATATATATATATATATATATATATATATATATATATATATATATGGATCACCTTCAGATGCCCAAATCGCTTAGCGACACACAAATCACTGACACCAAAAAGACCGACAACAAAAATACCGACAACGAAACAAATACCATTACACCAACACACTACACGTAAACAACACAGTACACTACATAACATATCCACTATCCTTAACCCAAACCCTAACCCTAAGGTCCGACTCACCGCACACTCACCCTACCTGCACCCTAACTCACTTACCCATCCTACCCCTAACCCCACCCTAACTCAACCCACTAGGTAACCCTAACACTACCGCACACTCACCCTACCTGCACCCTAACCTAACCTAACTCACTTGCCCACCCCTAAACCCACAGTCCTCACTATCGTTACACACACCCTACCTGCACCCTAACCCTAACTCACTTAACCCACCCCTAAACCACTAGTCCCTCACTATCGCACACTTACCTGTCCGCTCCTAACACTAAATCCCTCACTCTATCGCACTTACCGAGTCTACTGGTTCTCACCCCTTTGTCGGTCATCTGCGTTGTCGGTGTTTTCGTCGCCGATTCCATGTCGGCGAAACGCGATGTCGGGCATCTGAAGGTGACCCATATATATATATATATATATATATATTAATATCATAAAAACAAATCCAGTTACCTGCACTAGAATAAGGTCATGTATTGATTCAGTTGACTTTGCCACTGTGTAAGCTTTAAGATGAAATTTTTAAAACCTTGTACATAGCATGGTTTTTGAATTACTGATGCAAATATGTACAAGTAATATTTGACACCTAGAGACATCAGTAGGAGTTAACCACAGATGCACCTGGAGGCGTCAATCGGATGTAATGAGAAACACCTCGGCTCTAGCAAAACTTAAGTAGGATCTGCTTTGTAAATTAGGATGTATGACCTTTTGCACTGCAGTTGGTGTTTATTTAGATGTACTGGCCGAATCTGAAGAAGCAACTGCCATACTTAAGTGCTACTGAGAAATGAACAGAAGAGCCATGTTCAAGTGCAGTTGACAGACTTTTAAAGCAGGTTCCTGACATTTTGTGGGCAAGACATTCAAATGTGGTCAGTCTTTAATCTGCCATACCTGTAAGAATGTCTGCATCCTACAAAGCCACTTCCTCCCATAGCACAGTATCCTTTACAGAGACAGAACATGGAATCAAACCTGTAACATATTCTTTGCTTCAGCAGGAAATTATAGCAAAAGTACATAGTTGCTACAATACTCCCATTTTCCAGTTAAAAGCCAGGCAGAGATGCATACAGATCTGTACATAACTTGTATATCAAACTGTCATCCCTTCATACCCGGCAGTGCTAAATTTTGCATACCACTGTGTGCTACTTGCTTTTCTGTATGGATGTTTTCAGATTTATGTTCAGCTTTCTTTTCCATCCCTATTCATTCAGGTAACAAGTATTTTATTTGCCTTTACATATGGGGGATTTCAATATACACGGCTACGACTGCCACATAAGATTGAAGGACTATCAACAAACCTTTCATAAATTTTAAAGCAGGATATTAAAAAATGGTATCCATGCAAATCTGTATTGACACAATATGCAGATGACTTGCTTATAGCTTCAGATACCTCAACACCCTGTCAGCAAAGACCCCATAAATTTACTAACTGAATGTGCAAAAGAAGGACAGAGTTAAAGGAAATACCTTCACTGACTACAACCAAAGTGGAGTATTAAGGGCACTTAATATCACAATGAAAGACATCTGCCTTCATGAAGGCACAATGTCCTGTTACTCAGCAGCAGTTGTGAGCTTTTCTAGGCTTGGCTGGATTCTGTAGGCAATGGGAACCAAATTTCGCAGAAATTGCCAACACTTTTGACTGATATGCTCAAACAAGACACCAGAAAATGTTTTTACATTCTTAAAACAAACCCTAGCTACAGCCCCAACATTTGGACTCCCAGATAAGAAACCTTCCACTTTGTTCAGTCATGAAAAGGGGGGGGGGGGGCAGCAGGGGCACTAGTT
Source organism: Protopterus annectens (assembly GCF_019279795.1). NCBI lineage: Eukaryota > Metazoa > Chordata > Ceratodontiformes > Protopteridae > Protopterus > Protopterus annectens. The sequence continues at coordinate 1,117,464,342 of NC_056743.1, forward strand.
CAAAAAAAAGGTTTCAACTTTGTCACTTAAGTTAACTTGTGACTGTTTCTGCCATTTCACACTGAGCTAATAGGAAGAAGTCAGAGGAAGGGCTCTGAGCTAACTAATTTGTGAAATATAACATTAAGTATCCTGTTTTTTGCTTATTTCCAAGTTATTTATAGCACTTTTATTTTACTCACTGTGTGTGAGGTATTAAGTAGAATTTTCTACAATTGTTAAGCATCTGGTTGGGTTAGTTTGTTCTGATTTCCTGCTAGGAGTGTATCATATAACTTGTTTGCATTTAAAAGCATTCTCTAGAGTCTCCTTGATCTTTCATCTGTTTAAAAATTTCTGCAGTTTTTCTACCCAAGTAGTGTTGGTAGTGTAGCATTGTCCATATTCAGGTTTGTGTTTTGGGCCTAGTTGTTTGTTAATACAGGTTGTGTGTCTGAGCACATGTCACAGGCCATCATAGCTTAACCAAGCCAGTACAGCATTTCAGTGAAAGTGAATTGTTTGTGGTCATTGGTTGACTAGGGTTGCCTGGACTGCACCTTGGAATAAGCACCTCATTGGTTTTCAAGCTTTTTTTAAAGTTGTTTCAGGTTTCAACTTTGTTACTTAAGTTAACTTGTGACTGTTTCTGCCATTTCACACCAAGCTAATTGGAAGAAGGGCTCTGAGCTAACTAATCTGTGATATATAACATTAAGTATCCTGTTTCTGCTCATTTCTGAGTTATTTATAGCACTTTTATTTTACTCACTGTGTCTGAGGTATTAAGTAGAATTTTCTACAATTGTTAAGCATCTGGTTGGGTTTGTTTGTTCTGATTTTTTGTTTCCCACCCTTCCTCCCTCTTTGTATCCTGTTTTTATAATTGGTGGCCTTGCAGTCGCCCGCCCCTACTGTAAATTTGATCTGGGACACTCCTCCCAGTCTAGTGTCATTACCTCATTCTACCTATTCCAGGGAGAACGTTTGAGAAGGCCAAGCCAGTTAAGCTTCTGCTCCCCCTTTCGACTTTACAAACAAAAAAAAATTCTAAGCTTGTTTCCTGCCTTTCCTATAAGTTGTCTATAGTCCAGATACAAATTTGCTGTATCCAGGACTGTTTGCAAGCTTCTGAGCCCCCAAGTCTTTCTGTGTTGGAGGGAAGCCTTCTAGCTTAATTTTGTTTCTTAGAACTAGCCAGTTTTCTAGTTTCAGCACTCAAATCCGTTTTTTTGAGCTTAGCACTTGTTCAGAACTCATTGTAAGCACTAAAGCTACAAATTACTACAGCACTCAAATTTCCTCACTTGTCTAGAGGAAAACAGTTTTTATTAGTTAATAAATAAGCACCTATTCAGGCATGTCTAAGGGTCAGCTCCCATTTTTCCTCCTGTCTACCTGATTAATCTGGGCATCTTGGGGTAATGCAGCAATTGCCTCGTGTACACAGACAACCCTCTCCTCCTACCACCCAACACTACAACCTGTGAGGGATGCACTTACATAACCAAACTGGAAGTAAAGCTCTCTTCACCCAAGAATGGACTAGACAGTCAAGAGGAGAAGGTAAACACTTGCACCACACCACACTGATCACATAGTCCCTCAAAACCTACACGACCAACCCACACACACATAGAAACACAAAACACACACCTACATTCGTGGAGGCTTTCAAAAAAAATCTACCCAAGCAACAGAGACCTCCAAAGCAGAAACACAAGCAACCTCCACCCCCCAACACAACCCAAATGACACATAGCCCACAAACTCCGTGTGCCACTCAACCACAGCCCATAAGGCATAACAATGTACCCAACACTCAAGTCATAGGTGACTCTATAGTCAGGCACAATGATGTTCCACTCACCAGGCTAAACAAGGAGAAAGTTACTGTCAGGAGCCAGAATCTGCCACAACACATGCACTCAGGTCACTCCACAGCAAGTACAACTATCACTTTGTCATTGTCCATGTTGGTGTGAATGACCTGAGACATACCTCCCTGGACTACATGAAAAGAGACATGGAGGAGCTTTCTGATCTTGTAAGCCCAGGCAGGTATGACCCTAGCCCTGAGTAGCATCCGGTCATCACCTAGAATGATACCACAGTACAAGGACAAAATGATTGACTTCAACAATTGGCTAAGCTTTTGGTGTCATTCTAAGGGGATCCAGTATCTGTCTGCCTGGGATGACATGATCGACAAACCACGATGCTTTGCCAGAGATGGCCTGCACCATTCACCCTTGGGATTCTGGATACTGGCTAAGGCTCTTGCCACCCCTACAGTGCCCTTTTTAGGCAAGATTCAAATGACAAATTCACCATCGTAACAGGTACAAGCAAGCAAAATCTGAGGGTAATGCTATTTAATGCTAGAAGTCTAAACCTCAAAATGGAGTCACTCGAGGCACTCCTTAAAACGGAGAACATTGACATCTGTGCAGTGACAAAAACCTGGTTCAAAGCTCCAGAGAGCACCCCTGCATTACCATGCTATAATTCATACCACACCTTTCGGCCACCTAACCTGGACCGAAACACTAAAGGCGGAGGCGTGTCCATATTCATTAAGGATATCCACACCTCCAGGCTAGTTGCTCAGCATAATACATCTGAGATTATCCAAGTCCAACTTACTCTGGTCAAGACTGCAATGCAAATTGTAGCTTGCTACAGGATCCCCCACCATGCCCCTGGATTCCCACTCCTCACTTCTTGATACACTGGAAAATATTAGGGTACAAACTAACACCTCAATAATGGGCGATTTAAACTACACCACCATTAATTGGGAAAACTACTCATGTACCAACTCTTGTGCTCAACGTTTCCTGGAATTCATAAATTCCAATCCCCTGGATCAACGTATCCACACCCCCACCAGGGGCAGCAACATCCAAGACCTGGTCTTTACCAACATGGGCAACCGGTGTTCCACACCACAGGTCAATTCCTCATTGGTCAGGTCAGACAACAAGCAAATCACCCTAGACATCCACATCCCACCCCCATCCCCCATTAGGGAAACCACCGTAAAAAAATTCTCCAAAGCCAACTTCACGCTTAAGACAGAAGTGGCAAACTTCACGACACCCATGCAGATGGACAATAGAGGTACGACTGCTGAATCCTATACAATTGCACTTTATAAGCACTTGCACGAGTGCATGGATCTTGCAATCCCTAACAGAACCAAGATACTATCCTCCAAAAAAAAAAAAAAAAAAAAAAGGAAGCCAAGCTGGTGGTCCCCTGCTATAAACAAACTCTACAACAGAAGAAAGAAACTGTTGCAAAAACAGAGAAAATCCCATGATTGGAGGAACTCCACAGTCAGCCTCAGTAAGAAGTCGAGATCCCTCATAAAATCCTCCAAAGCTAGTTATGAAAAAGTACAGTTGTGTACACCTACCATAAATGTAGATGTTCGAGTGTCTTCACTGTTGCAGTCATAACTGTAGGGTGCTCCTGCCGGCAGGCAGCCCGAGGTCGGCCAGAATCCCAAAGTCTGGGTCCGCGCTGCAAGCTAGTACCCTGACGTCAGTACGCTTTGGTACATAGCCCTCAGCCGACGCCATCTTCTCCAGCCTTTCTTGCCCTAGATGTCAGAAGTCCCCAATAAAACAAAAATGAATCCAACAAGGAAACACAAATACACCACAAAAAGGAAAAGGAAGAAAAAGAGGATAGGAGGGAGGGAAACCCGACTGCAACAGTGAAGACACTCTAACATCTACATTTATGGTAGGTGTACACAACTGTACTATGTTCTTCGTGTTTCACTGTTGCAGTCATAAATGTAGGGTGGAATCCCAAAGCAGTGTAAAAGGGGAGGAGGCTTTAGATAGAAGAAGGGGAGGCAAGAATACCCTGCAAAACAGCAGAGGCAAAGCCTGCCCTGGTCTTAGAAAACAGTGGGAGATTGTAATGCTTGGAAAAAGTATGCACAGAACTCCAAGTGGCAGCTTCCAAGATATCCTTGGTAGGGACTCCTCTGAGGAAAGCTGTAGAAGTGGCAGCTGCTCTAGTAGAATGACTTCTAATGGTACCTGGAAACTGTTTCCCATGATGAGTGTAACAAAATCTGATTCCATAAGCAATCCATTTGGAAATAGTTTGTTTAGAAATAGGTTTTCCAAGAGAACTGGAGGCAAAAGAAACAAACAATTGATTAGACTTTCTGAATTCTTTAGTCTTGTCCAGGTAAAATCGTAACTGTCTGTGCACATCTAATGAATGCAAAATCCTTTCCCCTTTATTTTGAGGATTTGGAAAGAAGGTAGGAAGGTGAATTGTCTGATTTAAAGCCACTTTCGAAATCACCTTATGCATGAAAGTAGGATTGGTCCTCAAGGATACTCTGTCCTGATGGAAAATAAGGTATGGTTCCACAGCCATGAGAGCTTGCAACTCTGAGACTCTTCTGGCAGAGGTCAATGCTAATAAAAGAACAGTCTTCCAGGATAAGAACTTAATATCTGAAGATGCAGCAGGCTGAAAAGGAGGCAAAGTAAGTTTTTCTAAAACATAATTAAGATCCCAGGCAGGGACAGGAGGGGTCCTGGGAGGCCGCAAATTTTTAGCCCCTCTCAAGAATTGCTTCACCAAAGGATGGGAGAAAACAGGAGGATCAGAACTGAAATGCGCAGAAATAGCAGAAGCATGAATCTTAATGGAAGAAAAGGAAAGTCCTTTAGATAAAAGTTCTGAAAGGTAAAGCAAAATAGAAGAGAGATCAGGAACCAGAGGATCCGAGCCTCGGTCCTGCATCCAAATACAAAACCTCTTCCATTTAGAGGCATAGGATTTCCTAGTGCTAGGCCGTCTAGCTACCAAAAGAACATCCAAAACTTGTTTGGGAAGAGTAGAGGAAATCAAATTCCTTTGAAGAGCCAAGCTGCCAGGCAAAGGGTCTTGAGGTTGGGATGTAGTAACCGACCCTGATGCTGGGACAAAAGCGAAGGTTTCAGAGGGAGAATCCAAGGAGGCCCCAAGAACAGGTGCTTTAAAGTTGGATACCAAAACTGTCGAGGCCAATTTGGAGCAATCAAGATGAGGAACTTGGGCTTGTCCTGTTTTATCTTCAGTAATACCCGAGGTAGTAGAGGAAGAGGAGGGAAGGCATATGCTGAAAGGCTTCTCCAGCTGAAGGACAGGGCATCCACTCTCCAAGCTGTTTTGTGGAAGGACCTGGTGCAAAAGCGAGGCAGCTGATGATTGAGATGGGATGCAAACAGATCTATCTGGGGACATCCCCAAACTGCAGTAATCTTGTTGAATAAGTTGGTGTCTAGCATCCATTCGTGAGGATCTGAAATGCTTCTGCTCAGGCTGTCTGCCAAGAGATTCTGTTTCCCTGGAATGAATTGAGCCTGGAGATGTAGTTTCAAATTTAGAGCTGTGTCCCATAAAGCCATAGCCAGTCTGCAAAGGGGGTATGAATGAGAACCCCCCTGCTTGTTGATGTACCACATGACCGTGGTGTTGTCTGTGCGAATTAGCAGAGGCCCTGGTTGCAAAAGGTGCTAGAAGGGCATTTTGAACTGCCAACATTTCCTTCAGATTGATGTGCCAGTGAAGATGGTCCTTTGTCCAGGTTCCCTGCTGGCAATTGTCTACAAAGTGTGCTCCCCAAGCATAATCCGAGGCATCCGTGGTTAGGATTTGAGTAGGTTGAGGAAGACGAAAAGGCTTTCCTTCGTTTAAAGTGCATACCCTGGACCACCAGAGGAACTCCCTCTGGAGGCAGGGGATCAGAGGAATCAGAATATCCAGATCGTGGTGATGCTGTGACCATACACTTTTCAGATACCATTGAAGCTTTCTCATGTGAAGTCTTGCGTTTGGAATCAACAGAATGCAGGAAGCCATGTAGCCCAGAGCCTGCAGGAATTTCCTTGCAGTGAGCTGAGATAGAGTTGCTAAGGTGCTGAAAGTAGAAGCCAGCTGAGTTTGTTTTTCTGGAGTGAGGAAGGCCCTTTGTAAGGTTGTATTTAAGAGGGCTCCCAAGAATACCATTTGTCGAGAAGGGATCAAATGTGACTTTTTTGTGTTCACTGAGAATCCCAGTAGGAGGAGAAGACGTTGAACAAAGTCCAGATGTTGAAGCAGAAGATCTTTGCTGTCTGCCTGAATAAGGCAGTCGTCCAAATAGGGGTAAATCTGGATCCCCTGAAGTCTGCAGTAAGCCATTACTGGTGCCAGGCACTTGGTAAAGACTCTGGGCGCAGTAGATAAACCAAAGGGCAGTACAGAGAATTGAAAGTGTCTCGAACCTGCCTTGAACCTGAGGAATTTCCTGCGATCTTGCCTGATGGGAATATGTAAGTAGGCTTCCTTTAAGTCCAATGTCACCATCCAGGCGTCCTGAGAGAGCATTGGAAGTAGTTGCTGTAGAGTAAGCATCTTGAATTTTGGAATTTCCAAAAAGGTGTTTAACACAGAAAGGTCCAGAATAGGTCTCCATGAGTTTTGTTTTCTGGGAACTAGAAACAGTCTTGAATAAAAACCTTTTCCCATCTCCAAGAGTGGAACAGGCTCTATGGCTCTCATGGCCAGAAGAGCATCCACTTGAATTAAGGCCTCTGACCATTGATGTTTTGGCAGATCTGGCCAACCGTGAGCCCCTGGCAAAGTGTGAAAATGGAATTTGTAACCTTTTAACATCACGTCCAATACCAATCTGTCCTGGGTAATACGAGTCCAATTTCTGTAAAAAAAGAGACAGTTTTCCTCCGAGAGGGGCATCCAGGTGAAGGGGTCCTGTAGCCCAACCGAGAGAGTCATTGAGCTTGCTTTCTTTGAGATTGGGATCTGTCTTCTCCCCTTCTAGGTGAAGAAGCAGTCCATTGTCTAGATCTGTAAGAGGCCTGACCTTGACCACGACCTCTGAGCGCCTATATCTTCCCTTTGAGGCCTGTCAGACGTGGGAAAGGACCAATTTTAGAGGGCCAATTCCTGGAAAATCTAGGAGGCTGAACTTGCAAGAAATCTTTACAGTCTGCATAGACTTTGCCTTTTCTTCCATCTTTTAATAACTTCCTCAGCCTTGGATCCAAAGAACATCATGTTGAACAGGGGCATCTAATAACTTAGCCTTAACCTGTTCAGGTAAACTTTGTTCACGCAGCCAGGCATGTCTCCTGATAACAGTACCAGAGGCTGCAGCCCTGCAAGAAGCATCCAAAGCATCAAAACCACAATGTAAACTATGCTTGTTCACTTGTTCAGTAGCATGCAAAACATCCTGAAGTTCCTTATCCTCTGCACAAGCAGGAAGGGAAGCAAGCTTTTGCTTTAAAACAGACAATAGAAATTGCTGATACTTAAACATATGAAACTGGCAATTTAAAGCCCTTACAGACAGGGTAGCAGAAGTATATACCTTTTTCCCCACCTGTCTAAAGCACGAGAATCCTTCTCAGAGGGAATAGGATTTTTAGAAGTAGCAACCTTAGCAGCCTTAGAGCCCTGAGAAATAGTTTCAGGATCCGCAGAAGGGTTTTAAATAAAAATAAATGAGAGTCAGGAACCCTATAAAATCTATCAGGCTTAGAAGGAGCAGGAGGCATGGAATCAGGATTCAGATTAGCCTCAGAAAGGGCATCATCTACAATGTCCAAAACAGGAGGGATAGCTAAAGGCCTATGCTGGGGAAGAAGAAGAAATTCCCTAAGCCTCTTCTTGGAAGCAGAATACTCCTGTCCTTCCCAATGAAAATGTTCCCTCATCTCATGCAAGGTTTCCCCAAAAGAGAAATCCTCAGGAGAGGCCGAGGGTAAAGAGTCCTCAGCATCGGAATCCTCATAAGGGGGAAAGGAATAGTCCTGATCTGAGGAAGAAACAGAAGATACAGAAGCCTGGTCAGAGGAATCCAGAGTAAAATCATGTTGAGGCCTTTTCTCAGGAGGGGGGTGAGAACCCCTAATCATTGTAAGCAAATCTTCAGCCATCTTTAATAATTGCTTTTGTGTCTTGGGAGTGGATTCAGAAGCAGCTTGAACAGGAGCTTTAGACTTAACAGGAGTCTTTGTCTTTGAAATAGTGATGTGAGTAGGCCTGAAAACCCCCTCAGAAGCCGGTACCTGCACAGCGGTTCCGGACCCATCTGAAGGAGCGACGTCCGAAGGTCCTGCAGCAGTTAAAATAGTGGGCCTTGATGGCTCCCCATGGGAGTCCGTATCTGCCATCGGTTCAGAAGTGGCGGACGACAGGCTGCAAAAGCGCCTCACTGACGACAGCCGAACCGGACGCTGGCTCCAGCTGCAACGAGTCCTGTTTGGACCTCGGAGGCCTGTCTTTGTCTTTGCGCTTCTTTTGAACTCCGGTAGTGTCCGACGACATTCTATAATTGAAGCGCCTGGCAAAATAATGTAAAGCCCAATCGTACTCGCTTGATAGTACGAGAGTTGAACCTGGCACAGAACCGACAACAAGAAACGTCATGGTCAGGGCCTAAGCAAGGTAGACAGTAAGAGTGGAAATCTTTATGAGGTATTTGTTTCCCACACGCTATACAATTATTAACTTTTTCTGACATCGGAGGAACAAGAAAAAGATTCCCCAACAGGATACTTAGCTTTGAGAAGAGAAGTAAGAACTTCGGACCGACAACAACAAAATACGCTGTTCGAAAATCGCCAACCAACGACTTGCGAGCTGCTTTCCACTGCATGGCAAGAAAGACTGGAGAAGATGGCGTCGGCTGAGGGCTATGTACCAAAGCGTACTGACGTCAGGGTACTAGCTTGTACAGCCGACGCCGGACCCAGACTTTGGGATTCTGGCCGACCTCGGGCTGCCTGCCGGCAGGAGCACCCTACAGTTATGACTGCAACAGTGAAACACGAAGAACATCAAAATCACCACTGATTCTAAAGACAACCACAAAGCATTCTATAGCTATGTCAAGAATCTCAATAGCAACACTCAGATCTGCTCTGAGTTACAGCACAATGGCACTAAATATACAGAAACAACTGATATTGCCAACATCCTGACAAAGAGGTTCAGTGCTAACTTACCCCTCTCTCATCCCCTAAAGGGCACATCTCTATACCGGAAGAAGGCAAAGTTCCTGTAATCACGGCTGCACAGGTAAAAAAACACATTCTCCAAAGCCAAAAACACAGCATCCATGGGACCTGACAACATCCCAGACTGCATTCTACATGAACTACAGAACGAACTGGCACCCCAACCAAGTACCATGTTCAATCATAGCCTCACCTCAGGCTTTGTGCACACTGAATGGCCCCAGCAACGGATATCTCACTCCACAAAGGGGGAGCCAACCACAGACCTCGGGAACTACCGCCCCATTAGCCTGGTTTGCAAGGCTATGGAGTGTATCATCATGGAACTTATAAACAATGACATTGGTAATCTCCAAACTCTGGACCCTAGCCAGTCTGGGTTTGTAAAAGGCAGATCATGTCTCCTAAACCTGATAAGACTTCTTTGAAGCGGTCACCAAAGCCTTAGATGAGAGTAAGGTGGTTCACACAGCCTATCTAGATCACGCCAAGGCTTTAGACACCATTCCCCACTATGGAATTAAAGACAAACTCACTAAACACAGTATAAATCCCTATGTCACAAGATGGGTTGCCAACTGGCTCTCTGACAGAACCCACACTGTGAAAGTAGTAGACTCTAAATCCAGCTTCAGACCAGTGACAAGTGGAGTGCCACAGGGTTCAGTCCTAGGTCCTCTCCTATTTGGTATCTACTTCTCTGAAGTACAGGCCAACACAGAAGGTCTTTGGCTAACAAAGTTCGGAGCCATAATCAAAACTCCTAACGATGTGGACATCCTACAAAAGGGCCTCACTGAGACAGATGCCTGGTGTCAAAGCCATGGCCTCAAGCTCAATGCCAAAAAGTGCACTGTCATCCTTTTTGGTAAAAACTCTGTACCCATGAACTACCACATAGGTGGTTGTCTACTTAACCGAAAGTGTGATAAGAGACCTTGGGACACAGGTGGACAGTAGTCTCTCCTTTGATAATCACATTGCCACAGTAGTCAGGAAATCCTTCTATGTGGCACACCTCATCACAAAAGGTTTCTCACCCAGGAAAAAAAAAAAAAAAGAGGTTGTGTTCCCCTCTACTCATTAGACCCATTATGGAGTACAACGCCCCTTTTGGTATGTACCTCACAAAACATCTACAACTGGAAAGGCCACAGAAATAATGCACAAAGGATTACTGGCCTCAAACAGATGCCCTACACAGGCCGTCTCAAAAATCTCCAGCTTTACTCTGTCGCATATCATCTACTCAGAGGCGATCTCTGCCTAACATACACAGCTAAGTCAAACCCAGAGCTGTTGGACATGCTCCACGTAAAGAAATCCCAGTCCCTCCGAGCTACACACTCTAGGGACCTAAACCTTGTCACCACAATAAACAGAACATGCTGGAGGGATAGATTTATGTCCCAGAGACTTCCCATAATCTGGAACAAAAGTACAGTTTTGTACCTACCATAAATGTAGATGTTCGAAGATCCACATTGCTGCAGTCCTAACACTTGGGTAGTCCGCTGTCCCTCGGTCGGCCCGAATATCAGAGTATAAGGCTGACGTCGGTCAAGGCGCATTTGACTGACATCAGAACGTCAGGGTACAAATGCGCATGACCGACGTCATATCCTCAGTCTTTTCTTGCCCCAGATGTCAGAAGACCCTAAAAAGAAAGGTCCAAACCCAAAGACAACAACTAAACAACCAACCAGCCTAATACCAAAAATATGTAATATATACAACATATATACAATATGCACAATATACCTCAGATGGATAACTCAACCCACACAACCACCTCACACTACAGAGGGGAAGGAGGGAGGAATTGACTGCAGCAATGTGGATCTTCGAACATCTACATTTATGGTAGGTACAAAACTGTACTATGTTCTTCATCTCACATTGCTGCAGTCCTAGCACTTGGGTAGAATCCCAAAGCAGAGGTAAGGGAGGATGGCCAAATCATATAGAAGCAGGAGCTGCCAAAATGCCCTGCAACACAGCAGTGGCAAAACCAGCCCTGGATTTAGAGTAAAGTGGAAGGTGGTAATGCCTAGAAAAGGTATGCACTGAACTCCAAGTGGCTGCCTCCAAAATATCCTTAGTTGCCACCCCCCTCAAAAAGGCTGTTGAAGTGGCAGTAGCTCTAGTGGAATGAGGCCTAATCCCAGCTGGAATCTCTTTGCCATGATGGGAATAACAGAAAGCAATGCAAAATCCAATCCACTTAGAAATAGTTTGTTTTGACACGGGCTTGACCTGAGAGCACAAAGCAAAAGAAACTAATAACTGCTGAGATTGTCTGAACCCTTTAGTTCTGTCCAAATAATATCGCAACTGCCTGTGTACATCTAAAGTGTGCAAAATCTTTTCCCCTTCATTTTGGGGATTTGCATAAAAAGTAGGCAAATGAATAGTTTGGTTTAAAGCCACACTAGAAACCACTTTAGGCATAAAGGAAGGATTAGTACGTAAAGATACCCTGTCCTTATGAAAAATTAAGAAAGGCTCAACTGCCATAAGGGCCTGCAATTCAGAAACCCTTCTTGCAGAGGTAATGGCCAACAAAAAAGCAGTCTTCCATGACAAATATTTCAACTCAGCAGTAGCTGCAGGCTCAAAAGGTTGTAGAGTGAGTTTCTCCAACACAAAATTGAGATCCCAAGCAGGAGTAGGAGCTCTTCGGGGGTCTTATATTCTTTGCCCCTCTAAGAAATTGCTTGAACAAAGGATGAGAAAACAATGGTGGGTCACAGTCATAGTGAGCTGAAATTGCTGCAGCATGAATCTTAATAGAAGAGAAGGACAAACCTTTGTCCAATAATTCAGTAAGATATTGAAGAGCCACACTTAAATCAGGCTCAGAAACATCCAAATCTTTAGCTGCACTCCAAAACAAAAATCTCTTCCATTTATCTGCGTACACTTTCCTTGTACTAGGCCTTCTAGCTTCCAAAATCACATCCAAAACTTGTTGTGGAAGTTGAGACCCTTTATGGTTTAAAAAGTACAGTTTTGTACCTACCATAAATGTAGATGTCCGAACTGGATAGCATCTGCAGTCATAACAAGTGGGTTGTCCTGTCGTCAGGCAGCCCTGCAGTCGGCCGGATTCCAAAGTCCGGGTCCGGCTTCGGCTGATGTCGCACTCCACCCGACGTCATCTCTGTTGGTCTTCGGGTATAAAAGCATCAGCCGACGCCATTTTCCTCAGTGTTTCTTGCCCCAGATGCCAGTAGCCCTCTTGCAGGCTAAAATTTGGATAGATGCCAATGTTTCCAAATAGATAGAGGTAAACACAAAAAATAAGCATATATGTACATATATACAAACAAATACACCATAAAAGACTCCCCCCCAACAGCTAGCTATTATGAGGGTAAACACCCTAGGAGTACCACAGAGGGGAAGGCGGGAGGGTAATCCTGACTGCAGATGCTATCCAGTTCGGACATCTACATTTATGGTAGGTACAAAACTGTACTATGTCCTTCATGGATGCATCTGCAGTCATAACAAGTGGGTAGAATACCATAGCCAACTAGGGGAGGAGGATAAAAGTAGATTATGGTGTGTTTAGGATCCCTTGCAGTACAGCAGTGGCAAATCCTGCTCGGGATCTGGAATATAGAGGCAAATTATAATGCTTGGCAAATGTATGCACGGAGGTCCAAGTAGCCGCCTCAATAATGTCTTTGGTTGCCACTCCTCGTAAGAAGGCTGTGGTAGTGGCTGTTGCCCTTGTAGAATGAGGTCTTATGTTCTGTGGAATTGGTTTTCCATGGAAGGAGTAACAGTATCGTATGCAATTTCCTATCCATTTGGAGATTGTCTGTTTGGAAATAGCTTTTCCTTCCCTTCCTGTTGCATAGGCTACAAAAAGTTGGTCAGTCTTTCTGCTATTTTTTGTTCTGTCCAAGTAGTAGCGTAGCTGTCTATGTACATCCAAGGTATGCAGTATTCTTTCCCCTCTGTTTTGTGGGTTGGGAAAGAAGGTAGGTAGGTGGATTGCCTGGTTTAAAGATACTCTGGATACCACCTTGGGCATAAATGTAGGATTAGTCCTCATGGACACTATCTTGGTGGAAGATTAGGAAGGGTTGCACTGCCATTAAGGCCTGTAGTTCTGAAACCCTCCTTGCTGAAGCAACTGCCAGTAGGAAAGCAGTTTTCCATGACAGGTGTTGTAGGTCTGCTGTTGCTGCTGGTTCAAAGGGTGATAGTGTCAACTTTTCTAGCACAAAGTTTAAATCCCAAGCTGGTAATGGTGGTTTCCTTGGAGGTTTTACATTCTTGATTCCTCTGAGGAACTGCCTGAGCAAAGGGTGCGAAAAAACAAGTGGATCAAAGCTGTATTCTGCTGAAATAGCTGATGCATGTATCTTGATGGAGGAGTAGGACAGGCCTGAATGAAGAAGTTCGGCCAGATACTCCAGAATGTTAGGCATATCTATGTTTGACACATCTTTTCCTCTTTCCGTACTCCAAATGACAAACCTTTTCCATTTTCCGGCATAGTTCCTTCTTGTTGAAGGTCTGCGTGCTTCAAGAATAATGTCTTTAACTCTTTGGGAAAGTTCTGGATTAGCTGCTGCTATGTGATGTTCCATGCAGTCAGTTGCAGCGTTTTAGGTTTGGATGTATGATGCTGTAGTTGTTCTGAGTTAACATCAAAGGCATCAGGGTATTGGCCACATATTGTTCCGAGACATGCTCTTCAGTAGTGGGTACCAGTGTTGTCTTGGCCAGTTTGGAGCTATCAGGATTATCCTTGGACGTTCTTCCTTGATTTTTAGTAGTACCTTGTGTATCAAAGGAAGAGGTGGGAATGCATATGCTGTTGGGCCTTTCCAGTTGAAGGAGAGTGAGTCCACTTTCCATGCTAGTGGGTGGAATGTCCTTGTGCAGAATTTTTTGAGCTGGTGATTGAGAGGTGATGCGAATAGGTCTATCTGTGGCATTCCCCATTTCTTTGAGATGGTCTTGAAGATGTCCGGGCGCAGCTTCCATTCGTGGGCATCCGAAGTGGTTCTGCTTAATATGTCTGCTAGAGTATTGTCTTTCCACGGTACAAATATTGCCTGTAACTGAATGTTGTAGCTGAGTGCCAGGGTCCACAGCTCCAAGGTCATTCTGCATAGGGGGTATGAATGAGTGCCTCCCTGTTTGTTGATGTACCACATGACTGTGGTGTTGTCTGTCCTCATCATCAACTGGCCCTCTGAGGAATGGTTTGAACTTTTGGATTGCCAGTTTTACTGCCAGCATTTCTTTTAGATTGATGTGCAGGTGAAGTTGATCCTGTGTCCACAATCCTTGCACGCATTTGTCCAGCATGTGGGCCCCCATCCTAGGTCTGAAGCGTCTGTTGTGATGGTCTGGCTTGGTTGACATCTGCGAAAGGGTAGGCCTGGGTTTGACTGGCATGCCTGAGCCCACCATAGGAACTCCTGTTTTAAGCATGGAATTAGTGGGATTTCTGTTTCTAGACTGTGTCTGTGTTGGGACCATAAATTCTTTAGGTACCACTGTAGTTTCCTCATATGTAGTCTGGCAAATGGGACCAAGATTATGCATGATGCCATGAAGCCCAAGGCCTGCAGAACTTTTCTTGCTGTTAACTTGTTCAGTTTTGTTAGTGCCAAGAAGTAAAGAGGAAGTTCTTTTGTTTTTCTGTAGTCAGGAATGCCATTTGTTGTACTGTGTCCAATTCCGCCCAAGAATGTCCTTGTTTGGGATGGTATCAGCCTTGACTTTGTAAATTGACTGTGTATCCCAGTCCTTGTAGCAAGTAAATGACCCTTTGTAAATCTGTTGTCAGCTTGCTTTTGTTGTCCCCTTGTAGTAGGCAGTCGTCCAGGTATGGGTAAATTTGAATTCCCTGTAGTCTGCAATGGGCGATTACTGATGCCAGGCATTTTGTGAATACTCTGGGCGCAGTAGATATGCCAAAGGGCAATGCTGAGAATTGATAGTGCTCTGATCCTGCAAGAAATCTGACGTATCTTCAGCAGATTGGTCGAATGGGGTCGTGCAGGTATGCCTCCTTGAGATCTAGAGTTACCAGCCAAGACTCCTTGCCCAGCATGGGAAGAAGTTGCTGTAGGGTCAGCATTTTGAATTTTGGGACAATGATGTATGTATTTAAGGTGGACAGGTCGAGAATTGGTCTCCAACTTTTTCCTTTCTTGGAACTAGGAATAGTCTGGAATAGAACCCCTTTCCTTGTTCTGCTGTTGGCACTCTTTCCACAGCTCTCATGTTTGCTAACTCCATTATCTGGCGTAGAGCCTCTGTTTTTTGATTTGGAGGTAGATTTGGCATTCCTCTTTTGACTGGTAAAGTGTGGAAGTGAAACCGTAACCTTGATCTATGGTTTGTAAAATCCACTTGTCTTTTGTTATGTAGTGCCAGTTCTTTGAAAATAAGGTTAACTTTCCGCCTAGAGGAGCTGCTATTTGTTCCCTGGTAGGCGGAGTTAGGATTAAGTCACTGTGGTTGTGCTGATGTAGTGGCAGTGGCTGTGTCTGTGCCTCTGTTGTTACCTTGCCACTGTCGTCCTCTGTAGGCCCCTCCTCTGGATTGGTTTCTGCCTCTGGAACGTCTATTCCTGCCCCTTTGAAATTTTGTGGAGTCAGGAAAGGACCAATTTTGGCAGGCCAGTTCCTGCTAAACCTTGGGGGTTGAACCTGCAAGAAATCTTTGACAGTTTGAACAGATTTTGCCTTTTCTTCCATTTTCTTCATAACCTGCTGGACAGGTGTACCAAACAAACTTGTCTTGTCCATAGGAGCATCTAGCAACTTAGCTTTAACATGATCCGGTAAAGCTTGTTCCTTTAGCCATGCATGCTTTCTTATCACTGTGCCTGTCATGGCTGATCTAAATGAAGCCTCCAGTGCATCATAGCCACATTTTAAGGAATGGTTGCTAACTTGTTGTATGTTATTTACCATCTCTAATACATATTTCTTATCAAGAGATTCATCAGTGGTTAGTTTTTAGTTAACTGATCAAGCATAAACTCTTGGTATTGTATCATGTGAAACTGACAGTTTAAAGCTCTAGCTGAGAGAGTAGCTGAAGTGTAGACCTTTTTACCCCATCTGTCTAATGACCTTGCTTCCCTTTCAGAAGGAATAGGGTTTTAGCTGTGGTCGCTACTGCCTTGGGACCCTGGGATATAGTTTCTGGGTCTGCAAGAGGGGCCTTGTAAAGGTGGTGATGAGTATCTGGCACCCTGTAAAATCTGTCTGGTTTGGCAGGGGCTGGGGTAAAGAATCTGGAGCGGAGCAAACATCATTGAAAGCATCATCCACCACAGAGAGAACAGGAGGTATAGCCAAGGGCCTGTGCTGTGGGAGGTGCAGAAAGGTCCTAAGTCTTTTCTGGAGTCTGAAAAATCCTGTTGCTGCCATTGGAACTGTTCTCGCATGGCATGCAAGGTTTCCCCAAAGGAGAATTCTTCTGGTGGGGAAGCAGCTGGAATGGATTCTTCAGCATCAGAATCTTCAAAATTGGAGAAGGAGCCTCTGGCTGCTCAGTTATGTCTGATTCATCAGCAGAATCATCAGAAGACACTGGCTCAGGGGCCTCTGCCCTAGGTCTCTTCTCTGGGGGCTGAGAGGCCCTGTCTGGGTGAGATTGAGATCCTCTAATTAAAGAAATTAAATCTTCTGCCAAAGAAAGCATTTGAGAACTAGAAGAGGGCCTGGATGTGGTGGGTTTAACAGGCACTGATTTAGTAGTCTTGGCTGCTTTAGCCCTGGCGAAGGCCTTAATGGACATGGCTGCTGGAGGCCTAGCAGCACCACGTGCTGGGGTAGAGACATCCAAGGAAATGGTGTCTGATAAGTCAACCACCGTGAGTGGGTAAAATTTCTGAGGTCGATTCAAGAGTTGTAGCAGGGGCCTCAGTTGTAAGAATAGGTTCAGCTGTACTTTGAACAGTTTTCTCGGTTTCGGCCGAAACCGAGACACTCGCGGTTTGCTTTACCGTGGTTTCGGCCGAAACCGCGGACCGCGAGTGTCGGTCTTTATCTTTGGGTTTTTTGGTAGATTGGGTAGTCGGAGGGTCCGTCGACATAATGTACGCAAAATCAGTACCGAAAAACTGTTCTGCAAACTCCGACCGACGCCTAAGCGTTCATCGGTTGAAAGAGGCACAGGCCGAACAGGCTGCTACGTCGTGGGCTGGGCCTAAACAAGGCAGACAGTAAGAGTGGAAATCTTTATGAGGTATTTGTTTCCCACAGGTTAAACAATTGTTAACTTTTTCTGACATCGGCTGAGGCAAGAAAGAGTCCCCAACGGGGTACTTAGCTTTAGAAGTCTTCAAGTAGTATTCGTAGAAGTAATCTCTGGATCCGACCGACCGGCACTTGCGAACAGCTTCTGCTTGAGCGCGCGGCAAGAAAGACTGAGGAAAATGGCGTCGGCTGATGCTTTTATACCCGAAGACCAACAGAGATGACGTCGGGTGGAGTGCGACATCAGCCGAAGCCGGACCCGGACTTTGGAATCCGGCCGACTGCAGGGCTGCCTGACGACAGGACAACCCACTTGTTATGACTGCAGATGCATCCATGAAGGACATCAGAATATCAAAAGTAAACGCCAGCAACAAAAATCGGACTGTGAAAAGTAGTTTATTGAAGCATTAATAAACTACCAAAACACCAAGTAGGTCCCACACATACCGGTTTCGGCCCAGGTTCAAACCCAGCCTTCTTCAGTGTATACCAACAGAACCCATTTAGAAAAATTTGGTGTTTAAATACAACATACAATTCAATGATTGGTTGTATAGATCAATCAATCAAACTCATTAATATTGAACATAATAATATATCTGGTATTGCAATAATAAATGCAAAAAACATATACATGAAAACAAAAAATGAAAAATAATATAATGACATATCATGTATAGAAAATATTATGTTAAATCCATGTTTGTTATATTTATTATTGTGTACTATAAATGTTCATTTAATCCTGGATTTAACAGAGCACCAAGTTTGGTGATCCACTTCTTTTTTAGGTCAAGTTTAGTGTGCCAACCCCCTTTGTTGCTTCTATCACCAATAATTTTATCAATAATGGTGAAATGAAATTGAGCTTTATTATGTGTCAATGTGTGTTTAAATAATGCATTAGATGTTCTTTACATCTAATGTCACTCAAATGTTCTGATATCCGTAACCTAACTGGTGAAGTTTGTCCAACATAAAATGAATGGCAGTTACAATGTGCCATATAAATGGCCCAATCCGTGTTACAATTGGCAAAGAATTTTATGTCGAACACATTATGACTGTTTCTACTGGTAAACTCTTTTGTTTTTGTTATGAATTTGCAGTTAACACAATGACCACAAGGGAAACAGCCAATGAGTTTATCACCCAAGATGGTCGTTTGATATAAATTGGATAAAGAAGATTCAAAATGGTGTTTGTATGATTAAAGTATCCCGCTAAATTTTTACCTTTTCGAAATGAAAACAAACATGTGTTTGGAACAATGGATTTGGTTTTAACATCTGATTCCAGTATATTCCAGTTTCCTTTAATGATGTTGATAAAGGTGTTGGTATTTCTACCATATGTGGTGGTAAAACGCAATGTACTTTTCAGATAGGTTTTTGTTTATGCTAACAAATTTGGTCTCTGTAACCCTGAGGCATGATTCAAAGCCATTGTAACAAAACCTGAATTATAGCCCCTGTTCTTAAACCTGGTACACAAATCTTGAGCATGATGACCAAAACTGACATTGTCAGAGCAATTTCTTCTCATTCTGATAAATTGATTTGGGAATATTTTGGCAATGTGTTTTGGATGAAAGCTGGAGGCGTGGAGAATAGTGTTATATTCGGAAATTTTCTATAGGTCTCAGTTTTAAAGTATTATCCATATTTCTTGTGACCAAAACATCCAAAAAAGTTATTGATGCTAGATCATAATTGATGGTGAATTTTATTCCCCATTTATTATCATTCAGATATTCTACAAATTCAAGAAGATATGGAATATCCGATCTCCACACCATCCAGCAGTCATCCAAATACCTCCGCCAGATGTCTATCTCAGGCAAAAAAAGGTTGTGAGTATCATCATAAATCATAATGTGTTCCAAATAAGCCATAAATAGGTCAGCATATATGGGGCAAAAGATGCCCCATAGCTGTACCATTGGTTTGCAAAAAACATTCCCGATTGTAAAAGAAAACATTTTTGGTCAATACATGCTCAGTTAGATTTAATAATAAAGTGTTGAATCCTGGTTGATACATGTTGGATTGATGTAACCAGAATTCAATAGCATCAAGTCCGGCCCAGTGTGGAATACTTGTGTATAATGAGCTCACATCCAAAGTACAGAGCCACCAATTTGAATCTAGCTGCATATCATTGACAATACTCAAATATTGAGTCGTATCCTGTATGCGAGATCTTACATATGATAATAAAGGTTTTAAATACATAGTCAAAAATTCAGAAAGTGGTTCTGTCAGTGAGCCCATACCTGACACAATAGGCCTACCAGGTGGATGAAACAAATCTTTATGTATTTTGGGTAGAAAATAGATGTATTGTCTAATGGGATCAGAAATTGTTAAATGGTCTAATGTTTTCTTAGATATGATGCCATTATCAAAGGCTGATTGTAAGAAATCATCAATCTGTTTTTTGAAAACTGGAGTAGGGTCAAGTGGCATCTTAGTGTAGTATCGAGCATCATTCAACTGCTTATAAGCTTCATTATCATAGTAAGCCCAATCTAACACTACCACTGCCCCTCCTTTATCTGCATTTATTATCACCAAATCCTTGTTACGTACTAATTCGTCCAAACATGATTTCTCAACCTCTGTCATGTTATTGGGCATAGGTAAAGCATGATTATACTGGAGATGTAACTCATTTAAGACACTACGCAAAAATAAATTGACAGTAGGATGCATAGGGGGTGTGAAGGATGAACTGTGGTATTTGAAGGAATCAAATTGTGTTGAACCACCATCTTCTTTGTCCTGAAAAAATAACTTGAGATTCATTAACCTACAAAATGAGAATAAATCCTGTGTAAAATTATCCTCAGACACAAAGAATCCAGGAATGAAAGACAATCCTTTATTGAGTAATGTTTGTTCAGCTGTTAATGTGATTTTTGAAATATTATGTACATTATTTACTTGTTCGACAACATTTGTAGCAAGTTTTCCAGACTTGTGACTTTTTTTGTGCTTTCTACCACCCCTCCTCCCTCTGTGTTCCCTAAAGGGGACATATTATTTTTCCGTTTAGGGTTGGGGGAATTTAGAGTGGACTGTGTCTCCGTGTCTGTCCCAGATGATGTATCATAATCTGTTGATTCTGCATTAGTACCCTTAGTTTTATATATGGATCTCGGGCGTTTCCTTTTGGAATTAGATGGAAACTTGTTGTTATTTTTAATGTATCCCTCTTGGAATTTGACATGTCTGACCTGTTTGAAAGGTTGTCCTTTATCATAGTCCATAAGATCGCGAGAGAATTTTTTAATCTTTCTCTCTTTCAAAATAGTTTCAAAACTCAGTAATTCACTGCTTAGTTTGGATAACAAAGCAGGAAAGAATGTCTCATGTTGATAATGATTACATTCTTGAATAGATTCTAAGACTGTATTTGTCTCTTTGTCAATGGTTCTAGTGTAATAATCAGACAAAGAACTGACAAACTTCATTGAATATTCCTGTTGGATCTGAGCCCATTCCGTCATTAAATTATCATCAGGATCTCCCACAAGTGGTTGAATTTTGACTCTGAGACCTCTCGGACAAATGCCCTTAGCCAAATATGCCTTTAATAATTTATGGTGCCAAACACTAGATCTTAAACTTTTCATATTTTTGTTTAGATTTAAAAAAAGGGTCTCACATTTTTGCTCTGGTTTGATAGCAGTAGTAATACCAGAGATCATAGCTTCATTCCCAATTCCAAAGGGTGCAAGGTCATCCTTGTCTGCTGATAGATCCAATAATATTTGGTTTAGATCCATAATATTTGGCTAATTAAATATAAGTTATTACCACGTCCTGTAAATCTTAGACAATAATGGTCATATATTGTGAATGCATAAATAAATGCAAAATATTGCCACGTCAGCTACAGGACAATAATGGTATAGTGAAAGCAACAAAGAAATATATAAAAAATCAGAATAATGTTTGACACCCAAATCCAAAGGTAGACTCAATTCAAAATTCTGAAATATATTTTTTATGGGGTCCCAGAGTACCAATATTCAACTGTGTTTGTAAAAACAGAAAGAAATTCAATGAAGTTTGAAAAAGTGTAACTTAGACTATATCAAAAGTTACATTTGAAAAATATGTAAAAAATATATATTTGTTTGACATGTCACACTATGTTAATTAAATAGCTGTATCAAAATTAGCAGGCCTACTAGCCAGTCCCAAAAGTTATGGATAAAACAATCTAGTTCAACCCTTTTATCAATGTTGTAAAACAAAGCTGATTATTATGGAATATTATGTCCAATTATTTTGTATAAAAGTTATACTGACTGATCTATCCCACGTGTTACCTATATGGGGACATAATATATAAACAACAATATAATAAGGGCAATTTTTATAGCTAACAGAATAATGATTGCCTAATATTCAACAGCTAAATATTGCTATTGGTATACTTATGCCAATTGCCAAAAACAACACTAATCCCTTGTTATTAGAAACCCAAAAAATGGATCATCATTGTCTGTGTTGTTGAATATTGTAAACAATCCACTATATGAAAAGAGGGGGGGGGGGTAAAGTGAGAGAAATATATGTATAAAGATATATCTGCTTGTTTGTTTCAAAAA
Organism: Protopterus annectens; assembly: GCF_019279795.1. Lineage (NCBI taxonomy): Eukaryota > Metazoa > Chordata > Ceratodontiformes > Protopteridae > Protopterus > Protopterus annectens. The sequence continues at coordinate 1,117,486,235 of NC_056743.1, forward strand.
TAACACTATTAGGTCATGATATATAGTTGCTGATGTAATGACCTTAGTATTTTTTAAAAATAAAATGATTTATCACTAAACATCAACTAAATGTTTGCATAAGCATACACATAACCATATCAAAAGTATTACTCTGCCAATGTAATAATCACCTTAATGCTTGTAAAAAGAAAGATGATTAAGTGTTTGTATAAGCATGCACATAACAATATCAAAAAGTATAGCTCTACCAATATATTCTTGATTTGTTATACAAAGTCTTAACACTTATAGTATGTTACATAAAACGTAGCTAACAAATAATTTTAAATTGCGCCCAACAGTTTTCAAAAGTAATCAGCTCACTGGTTAACATTTCTAAACCATTGCTCAGATGATACGTAAATACCATTAGTTGAAAATACGGCCATTCAGAAAAATCCAAATCTAGTAAAAAATTCGCAATGTGTTCAATGCCTATAGAAATAGTTCACCATGTCAATAATTTTACAGTCGAATACATTAGATTCCATATAACCATATTTTGTATATAGTCCATGAAAATTTAGATGTGAAATCGCTGTGCTATATGTTGCGACCCTTTAGAAAATAAGCATCAACCCGATAACAGTTCGTAATGTGCCCACGATTTTTAATAGGCAACTGTTTGTTGTTTGAAGACCAGAAGGCTCCCTGTTGCATCAATCACTTGAGAAAACATGAATTTTGATGTTTTAAATAACTATATGCCAATAATGACACAAGTTATAAACACACACATATGTCAAAGAAAGGCCAAATGTTCTTGGTACACAGTTACGAAATAATTGTCCACAGAAACGTATAAACATGAGCGTTGTTCTATGCGAAAAGTTTTTACTGTTGTCGATGTAAAGGACAGATAAATATGGTCATACCACTATGTATATTATGGCCCCTCGATGATTAATAAAGTCCACGAAATGTTTGTAGACAATTTAAACCAAGATGGCGTATCCTACAAAGTCTATTCGTAACACACCTTGTCCAAAAGAAAAGAATCCAATCAAAACTTGTAGACCAACCAATATTCGAACATGATATGTCCCAAAATCATGAAGCTCAAATATAAATTGAGCCAAAAAATGAGCTTGGTTAGTTTAAAGTTGCATAAAGACCTTAACGGTAAGGCGAACACGCCGACACAGTCCAAACGATTCCCCCAGCAGGAAACAGAATATGCCATGCTGTTAGGTGAAGAGAGTGAAGTTTGATATTGAGCAAATGACTGTCCTCCTGGGACAACAGATGTGGAATCAAAGGCAAAGGCCATGGAGGCTTCCGTACCAGACTTCTCAGTAGTGGGTACCAGTGCTGTCGAGGCCAATCTGGAGCTATCAAAATCATCCTTGGCTCGTCCTGTCTGACCTTCAGAAGTACCTTTGAGAGGAGAGGCAGAGGTGGAAAGGCATACACATGAAGATTTTTCCAACTGAAAGAAAGAGCATCCACTTTCCAAGCTGTTCCCTTCCTTGAGCCAGAATCAGGCAGTCGTCCAAATAAGGATAGATTTGTATTCTTTTTAGTCTGAAGAAAGCTATCACTGGAGCCAGAACTTTCGTGAACACTCTGGGCGCAGTAGATAAGCCAAAGGGCAATGCAGAGAACTGATAGTGAGAAGTCCCAGCTCGGAAACGCAGATACTTCCTGCAACTTAGTCTGATGGGAACATGAAGGTAAGCCTCCTTGAGGTCCAAAGTTACCATCCAATGATCTTTGCCCAGCAGAGGTAAAAGCTGCTGCAACGTCAACATTTTGAACTTGGGAATGTCCAGATAAGTGTTGAGGATAGATAAATCCAAAATTGGTCTCCACGTGTTCCCCTTCTTTGGTACTAGGAACAGGCGAGAATAAAATCCGAGGCCCCTTTCTGGCATAGGAACCGGCTGTATGGCCCCTATTTGGAGTAACAGTGAAATTTGCTTGTGAGCCTCTATTCTTTGTGGAGGAGGAATGTCTGGCATGCCTTTGAAAGGAGGCAAGGTATGGAAATAAAACCTGTAACCGTGATGTATGATATCCAGTACCCATTTGTCTTGGGTAATCAAACTCCAATTTTCTTTGAAAAGTGCCAACCTTCCTCCCAAAGGTGCTGCCAGGCGAGAAGGTTCTGGCAGCTGAAAAGGTAGGTCATTGGGTCTGTTTACGAAAGGACTGACCCCTGCCCTCACCCGAAGACTGTGCAGGAGAACCCCCAGTTCTAGGCCTGAAAGAGCCCTGACCTCTGCCCCTGCCACGTCTAGATCTACCCCTAGACTGGGAATCATAAGAAGGATACGTCCACCCCTTAGTAGGCCAATTTGTACTAAACTTTGGAGGCTGAACCTGCAAAAAATCTTTAACAGTCTGCATAGACTTAGCCTTGTCTTCCATTTTCTTCAAAACTGCCTCAACAGGAGAACCAAACAAGACATCAGATTGCAAAGGGCATCCAAAATCCTAGTTTTAACATGGTCAGATAAATTTTGATCCCTCAGCCAGGCATGCCTGCGAAGAACTGACCCAGTGGCAGCCACCCCTAGAGGAGGCCTGTACAGCATCAAAACCACATTGCAAAGAATGCTTACCCACCTGTTCAGAAACATGCACTAAATCTTGTAACTCTTTACAATCAATACCTTCCGCCAGAGCATCAACCTTAGATTTCAACTGTGAAAGCAGATAATTTTGATATTTTAACATGTGAAACTGGCAATTCAAAGCTCTCATGGCTAGGGTGGAAGAAGTATAAACTTTCTTTCCCCATCTATCCAAGGCCCTGGCCTCTTTATCTGCAGGAACCGGATTCTTGACAACAGAAGCCTTAACACCCTTAGGCCCCTGGCTAACAGTTTCTGGGTCTGCCCTAGGACTCTTAAAAGATACTTATGAGCTTCAGGCACCCTGTAATACCTATCTGGTTTAACAGGAGCAGGAGGCAAAGAATCAGGATTAAGAGAAGCCTCTGCAAACACATCTTCCACCACAGTCAAAACAGGAGGTATAGCCAAAGGCCTATGCTGGGGTAAAACAAAATTCCCTAAGCCTTTTCCTGGAGTCAGAGAAGTCCTGACCTTCCCATTTAAAGTGCTCTCTCATGGAGTGAAGGGTCTCTGAAAAGAAAAATCCTCAGGAGGAGAAGCAGAAGGAGTAGAATCATCAACATCAGAATCAGAATAATGAGAATACTCCTGCAAGTCTTCAGCCGAAGACTCAGACACATCTGAAGCCTGCTCATAATCCCCCAACACTGGCTCCATCCTAGGCCTCTTATCAGGAGGGGGCATAGAACCTCTAATTAAAGTAATTAAATCTTCTGCCATTTTAAGCATGTGCTTCTTGGGCACAGAACCTGAAGAACTAGGAGTGACACCCACAGCAGCTAAACTAGACCTGCCTCTAGGAGAAGCCTTGGAAGCAGAAAGAGAGGGCCTAGACACCTTAGGAAGGGAGGGGAGTAAAGTAATCTGAGAAGCCCCTGTAGCCTGACCTACATCCTGTAAAATCAAAGTTTCTCCCTGGGACTCCAGAGAGGCCTCCGTCGGAACCACCGGTTCCCCTGACGCCTCTAAAGAACCGGCGTCCGGTTCGGACGACTCTTCTAACCTAGTTTTAACTGCCTTGTCCTTGCGCTTCTTTGAGGAAGCCGGCGCCGGAGCATCCGACGGCATATTGTAATTGCACCGCTTCCCAAAGACCAACCTGGCACAATCCAACCTTCGCTTTATAGTGCGTTTATTAAACCTAGCACAAAGCTTGACACCCAACAACGTCGTGCTCAGGTCCCAAACAAGGTATACACAAATTATGGTAGTCCCTATGCGGAATCTGTTTCCCACAAGAAATACAGTTATTCACTTTTTCTGACATCCGGTAAACCACTGAGGCAAGAAAAAACCAAAATATTCCCCAACGGGGTACTTAACCAACTCTGACTTCGGTCTGAAACTCCGAATTCGAAAGATTTCAGAACGCCGAACGGCACTTGCAATACTGCTTCTGCATTGGACCATGCGGCAAAAAAGACTGAGGATATGACGTCGGTCATGCGCATTTGTACCCTGACGTTCTGATGTCAGTCAAATGCGCCTTGACCGACGTCAGCCTTATACTCTGATATTCGGGCCGACCGAGGGACAGCGGACTACCCAAGTGTTAGGACTGCAGCAATGTGAGATGAAGAACATCTACCTATCTATATCAAACAAAGCTAGTCATTAGCACTCAAGAAAAATCTTGATTATTGGATTGGAGATAGGAAATTCACCCCGGGGATAACTTCTGTGGCTCTGCTTGACAGGGGCATAGGAAAATATTTTTTGGGGTGGCAAAAGCCAGGGTACCGTTTGGCTATGCTTATATAGGCCCTTGGGCCAATAGCCTAGTACCTACCTATGACACATTTAGATCTACTACATCATGCAATTCATTGTTAGACACAGTGGACAGAGGATTACTGGGCTGATTGCAGGCAGTAGCTGCACTGATGGTAGAACAATCTACAGCAACGGTCCTAGGACACAAACTTACAGTTACAGTTCCCCATGCACTGTCAGCACTATTGCTAAAATCCAAGACACAGCATCTTTCCGCTGTTAGGTTAACTAAATATGAATTGTTGCTCATTTCAAACCCTTCTATAACCATTGAGCGATGCCAGGTATTGAAAAAGGCATTCCTCCTTACTATAGATGATGAACCACATGACTGTATAATCATGACTAACCATATGCTTTCTTCTAGACCAGATATGAGAGACTCCAATGGGCAATACATAAAAAAGAAGTTGTGTTCTTACCATAACATTCCATCTGAGTAGTAGACTTCATTCTTCTGCACATATGGGTATACGGATCCGATTCGGATCCGAGCCGGCAAAACTTTTCAAGCATTAGCTCTGAGCTCCAAGCTCCTCCCTTACCTATATTACATCACTTCCTCCTATCTATCCCCAGATAGAGTTTGCTGACACTAAGTGGAAACATAACCACAATCCTAAACAGGAAAAACCTGAAGAGTGAGGGGGATGGAGGGAGGGAAGGTGCAGAAGAATGAAGTCTACTACTCAGATGGAACGTTATGGTAAGAACATAACTTCTTTATCTGAAGTAGTTGACTTCATTCAATTCCTGGGAGGCCCTTATGGAAGGATATTTCTGAGCACCGCAGAGCCAAAGGATGCTCTCTCCCTCTAGAAATGCGATCCAATTTATAATGAGAGATGAATGTGTGCGAATTGGCCCAAGTCGCTGCCGCATAGATATAGTCCATCGGAACTCTTGACCAGAAAGCTGCAGAAGTAGCCATTGCTCTAGTGGAATGAGCCTTCAATACACCAGGAGGAGATGAACCTTTGTCCTTATAAACCTGTGCAATACATAAAGTGATCCACCTTGCTAAGGACATGTTCGAAACCGCTTTGTGCAAAAATGGTTTTGAAAAAGAGACAAACAACTGATCAGACTTCTGGAAGGGTTTAGTCCTATGGAGGTAAAAACGAAGCTGTATATGGACATCCAATAAATGAAGCTCATGTTCACCTCTATTTTGGAAATTTGGGAAGAAGACTGGCAAATTTATAGATCGATTAATATTGGTTGCTGAGGACACCTTGGGAAGAAAGGAAGGGTTCATACGTAGCGAAACCCTATCCTTGTGAAAAAACAAATAGGGGGGCAAGGAGGATAAGGCCTGCAACTCAAACTCTCTTGGCTGACGTGATGGCGACCAAGAAGGCTGTCTTCCATGACAAAAACTTCATCGGAACTGAACCGGCTGGCTCGAAGGGGGGAGAGGTCAAAGCCTGAAGGATTAAAGTCAGATCCTGGGGGGGGGGCACAGTTTCTTTAACTGGTGGTCGCAATAAAAAAGTGCCCTTCAGGAAAGCTTTACACAATTTGGCAGAAGCCAGAGCAACCTTATTTTCACCCACATGAAAATTACAGATGGCAGCCAACTGAACCTTGATGGTAGAAGCACTTGCGCCTGCTCGAAAAAGATTGGCCAGAAAATCCAGAATGACTGGAACGGGGGCTGTAAACGGGTTCAGATTACGCTGAGAGGCCCAAACACAAAAACGTCTCAACTTCCTATTGTAGTTTCCTAGTGGAGACTTTAAGAGAAGCTACCAGAATATTGTTAACAGGGGACGAAAGTCCAGGAGTCCTGATGATCATGGGAACTGGAGCAGCCATGCAGTCAGCTTGAGACTGTCCAGGTTGGGCAGGGGCAAGCCCGACGGGTGAGAAATCAGATCCGGGCATGGATCTAGAGTACATGGAGGAACTAGCAGGTGAGACCATAGAAAGGGAAACCACACAACGCGGCCAGAAGGGAGCTATGAGAATGACTTTGCACTGCAGCCGGCAAGCTCTCTGAAGGAACTTGGGAATAAGAGGTAACGGGGGATAAGCATACAGTAGCCCGGGAGGCCAAGCATGTACTACAGCGTCCCTGGGGACATCCCCTGGAGGTGGGGATCAGAGCGAAGAAGTTGCTGCACTTCGCGTTGGAAGGAGATGCGAAGAGATCGCAACAAGGTTGACCCCAAACACGGAAGATCATCTCCGCCACTGATTGTTTCAGAGACCACTTGTAAGGCAGAAGGATTGCCCTGCTGAGACTGTCCGCTAGAATGGAGCATCCCGGGATGTGCGTTGCTATAAGAAACCGGCTGGTGGATATGGCCCACTCCCAAACCCTCATGGCCTCGCAACAAAGGGGATAGGATCGAGTCCCTCCCTGTTTGTTTATATACCAGACTACAGACATGTTGTCTGATTGAATGGCTACTGTCCCCGGAGGTAGGACAGGGTGGAAGGCTCTCAACGCTAACAGCACTGCCCTCATCTCTAGGACACTGATGTGTAGCTTGGTCTCTGGAGGGGACCACGTGCCCTGGACCGTCCTTCACAGGAAGTGCCCCCCCCACCCGAGCTGGGAAGCGTCCGTGGTCACCGTGGCTTGAGCCGGAGGGGCTAGAAAGCTGCGCCCCGCGAAAATGTCCGCTGATTGAAGCCACCACTGGAGTGACTTTCTGCATGTCCGACTGATTCGGATGTGGAAATTCATCGGAAGGTCTAGCCAGGACCATTGAACTGCTAGATTCCACTAAAGGACTCTCATGTGAAGACGTGCAAGACGGAGGATAGAGATTGCGGCTGCCATCGAACCCAGGGCCCTCAGAACATCGACTGCTGTGACTACCGAGTGATCCAAGATAGCCGATACATGGAGTCTGAGACTTTCTATCCTTTCCGGGGTGAGAAAAATCTTTGAATCGAATCCAACCGTGCCCCGATGAAGTCTATGATATGAACCAGAGCCAGGTGGGACATATTGATTGTGATACCTAACTTGTGAGCCACACCGAGGAAGTAGTGTAGGGCCCGACACAATAGACGTTTGGTGGATGCAGCGAAGAGCCAGTCGTCTAGGTAGGGGAATACCTGAATCCCCTGAAGTTTCAGATGAGCCGCTACTACCACCATAACCTTGGTGAACACCCTGGGGACTGTGGTGAGACCAAAGGGTAGGGCTCTGAATTGTAAGTGACTGGCCCCTAGCCAGAAGCGTAGAAACCTCCTGGAGCTCCTGTGGACCTTGATGTGACAGTAAGCGTCCTGGAAGTCTAACGAGCACATCCAGTCGCATTCTCTCAGAAATGGTAGAATGGACTGTAGAATGACCATCCGGAATTTTTGTTTCTCTACCAACAGGTTGAGGATAAACAGGTCCAGAATGGGCCTAAGGTCCCCAGTCTTCTTTGGCACTAAAAAGAACCTTGAGTAGATGCCTGATCTGGACTGATCTGGGGGGACCGGCTCGATGGCTCATTTTTGTAGCAGCTTCGAAACCTCTAATGCTGCAGCCTCCTTGTGAGCGGGTGGAACATCTGGAAGGCATGCTGAAGTTATGGGACATGAAATGAAGGGGATAGAATATTCTCTGGATATGATGCTTAACACCCAGCCGTCTGCAGTAATGGACTCCCATGCCGCTGGATGTAAGGAAAATCTTCCCCCGACTGCCTCCAGAGTAGAGCAGCTGGGCAACCCTCAGGGTTGCCGTGCGGGTCTTCGGAAAAAGGTTCCCTAGACCCGAAGTTTCTGGGACCCCCTCTGCCTTTGGGACAGTGTCGGTCTTGTCTGCCTCTGGGGGATGAATATTCCTGAGTGTCACAAAAGAATCGATTTCCGGAACCACATATTCTTTTGCCCCTTTTGGTTCCTGGAATAGGACCTCTGGGGGTTAGAGAAGCGGATTCAGACGGCTGACAAAGTCTTTCCGTCCTTCTCACTCTGGGTTAGTGTGTCACATACAGTCTTCCCAAAAAGGGATGATCCATCAAAAGGGGCATTGATGAAAGACGCCTTGAAGGGGTCCGCAAACTGACACAGCCAGATCCAGGCGTGACGCCTCAAGGCAACACCTGTACCAGCAGCTCTAGCGGCTCCCTCCGTAGCATGAGAGAAGAGACGCATAGATGCATCTGTCACTGATTTCAGTGTAGTCATCTTTGCAGTGAAAGACTGCTTGTCCTGTTGCGACAGACTACAGGGGCGACTCAGTTCTGATATAAGGTCTCGCTGCAGTCGGATAACATGTGCCAAGTAATTCAGCACACAAATAGAAAATGTCGCAGAGTACATGCGCTTCCCGAAACGATCCATTGACCTGGACTCTGTCTGGTGGATGAACAGAGGAACTCTCCTGTGCCAGTTCCTTCTTTGTGGCAGTTGCAACCACCAGAGCGTCTACGGGGGCTCTTTTGGACCATGCCTGCCTATCTGACGGCAGGGAAAGAATTCTGTCTGGCCTTTTGGGTGTAGGCTCTACGGTGTCAGGATCCTTCCATGCCCTAGTGGTGATGAGGTCCACCAAAGGGTCCGCTGGAGGGAAGACCCAGGAAGTAGATGGGCCAGCGCCAAAGGCCTCCAGGAATACGAACTCATCCACAGAGGATTTGGGGGCCGACCAACCTCCTCTTTGGCGGAGGATCTCCATAACCTATCCGAACGAGACGTCCTCGGAAGGTGATCTGGGGGAACCCTCTCCTTTATCCAAGTCCGTATCAGTGGTAATGGACTCAGGGGAGTCCAAGTATCTCCTCTTACACTTGCGCTTATGAGGATCCTCTCCAGTGGGACTCTGGAGAGGATTCGTAAGCCTCCGGGGGTTCCCTGAGGGGAACAACCTGGGGTTGCTTTGGCACGGGCTGTCCCGGAGACAGGGTAATGGGAGCAGAATCCAAAATCAGAGGGATCTGGGTAGGATCAGAGTAGGTGAGCTGTGGTCTCAACCCCTGGGAGAGAACCCTTTACACTGCCCCGAAAGCAGATGGAGAGCACACCTCCGTAAAATGCAAGGAAGAGGCTCTTCCCAGCACCAAAGCAGGAATCGGAGCCAACAGAGGGGTAGCCCGGGCACCGAGGATGGGATCCGAAAGAGTGAGATCTTGACCCTCGGGTCAGACTCCCCGATCATGGTTCCGAGAGTCTCCTGGATCCAAGATTGGATCCAAGGAACTCAAGGTGATGGCAGACATTGAGGAAATGAGAACCATCAGCGCCGACCCAACCGCTCCAAAAGGTCTCGGACCAGAGAACCCCGAAGCGTCGGGTTGGGAAAGGAGCAATAGAGTGGAACATAGTTGAAGGAGGACCCTCTCCAATGGGAGAGGGCCCTGGCAAGACCCCCATCTGAATCTGGCTCTGGATGAACCTCATTAGCCTGTCCATATCCAGGTCGGAGACGCTCCTAGTCGACCTGGAGGAAGTGACCGAATCGGGTCTGGGCCGGATCTGAGGGGAGTGCCATGACTCCGATGGCTCAGTCAGCTCTGGCGAGAAACGGGGGGAGCGGAGCCGGGGAGAACGAGACCTGGGTGCCTTTGAAGAGGGGCTGGAGAAAGACTCCCTGTCTGGTGATCTTTTTCTGGGCCTGTCCCTCTCCTTGTGGCGCCTCTCTATCCCTTCTGTCCCTACCTCTCTGGGATGACTCCGAAGAAGCAGGCCTAGCAGGAGGTTGAGTCCCTGCCTTCACAGTGTCACTGGCTGGGGAGGAGACAGAGGCAGACTCTAGGGCAGAAGCAGGTAGCAGACCCTTAGCCACAAGCTTAGCCCGGCAATCCTTCAAAGCCCTAGGGTTAAAGCCTGAACAAATGTCGCAAGATGCAGACAGATGGGCGACCCCTAAACATAGAACACACAGACTGTGGCCATCGGCTGGTGAGAGCTTGTGACCTCACACTGTGCACTTCTTAAAAAGAACCTTAGGCTGTTCAGCCATACTAGAAACATTAAAGGCCCTAACGCCCACTCACACACACACCAACAGGGATTGGGCCTAGGCAGGAAATCAGTATCACAAACAAACACTTAACTTTTTTTTTTTTTTTTTACAACTAACACAACAATCGAACGCGAAGGGAGGAAAAAAAGGGAAAGGTATTTACACTCAACTATCAAAAAAACCCCAAAAACCTTACCACCTTGCTTAGAGCTCAGAGACCACGATGCTGACTCTTAGAGCGGCAAACGAGATCTGGGGACAGATAGGAGGAAGCGATGTAATATAGGTAAGGGAGGAGCTTGGAGCTATTTCTTGAAAAGTTTTGCCGGCTCGGATCCGAATCGGATCTGTATACCCATATGTGCAGAATGAATGAAGTCGACTACTTCAAATTGGAATTGTTCATGGATGAATCACGTGGAAGAGAAACTTTACTGCAGGCATTAATATAACCCAGCCACTGGGGATGCACAAGCCAGTGCATTTCTTTGTGCCGGTCCCAAGCCCGGATAAATATGGAGGGTTGCGTCAGGAAGGGTATCTGGCATAAAACTTCACCAAATCATTCATGCGGACAGCAAAAAATATTTACATACCGGATCAGTCGAGGCCCGGGTTAACGACCGCCATCAGTACTGTTAGCCAATAGGTTGCTGGCGGAAATTGGGCTACTGTTGGCCGAAGGAGGAGAAGAGGGGGAAGGCATGGCCGAAGGCAGGAAGAGAAGAGAAAGGCTAGGACTGTGGTAGTGAGGGTCGGAACTTTGAATGTTGGCAGTATGACTGGTATAGGGAGAGAGCTAGCCGATATGATGGACAGAAGGAAGGTTGATGTATTGCCTGTGCAAGAGACTAGATGGAAGGGGAGTAAGGCTAAGTGTATCGGAGGGGGGTTCAAATTGTTTTATCATGGTGTGGAGGGGAGAGGAAATGGCGTAGGAGTTACCCTGTAGGATACAGTATGGTAGGAGTGTTTTGGAGGTGAAAAAAGTGTTGGATAGAGTGATGTTTATGAAGCTGGAAAATTGATGGTGTAATGATGAATGTTGTTTGTGCAATGGATGAGAAAGAAAAATTTTGGAGTGAGTTGGATGAAGTGGTGATGACTGTACCAAAGGGTGAGAGAGTGGTGACTGGAGCAGATTTCAATGAGTATGTTGGTGAAGGGAACAGAGGGAATAAGGAAGTCATGGGTAGGTATGGTGTCAAGTAAAGGAATGCAGAAGGTCAGATGGTAGTGGATTTTGCAAAAAGGATGATCATGGCTGTGGTGAATACGTATTTAAAAAAGAGGGAGGAGTATATGGTGACATACAAGAGTGGAGGAAGATGCACACATGTGGATTATATCTTATGTAGGAGGGCCAGTTTGAAGGAGACTGGAGACTGTAAAGTGGTGACTGGGGAAAGTGTAGTTAGGCAGCATAGGATGGTGGTTTGTAGGATGATGTTTGTGATCAAGAAGAGGAGGAGGAGTGCAAGGGCAGCACCAAGGATCAAATGGTGGAAATTGAAAAAGGGTAATTGTGAGGTGGAGTTGTTAAGACAGGCACTGGATGGCAGTGAAGAGTTACCAAATAGCTGGGTACCTACAGCAGAGCTAGTAAGGGAGACAGCTAGAAAGGTGCTTGGTATGACATCTGGACAGAGGAAGGACGACAATGAGACATGGTGGTGGAATGAGGAAGTACAGGAACGTATACAGAGAAAGAGGTTTGCAAAGAAGAAGTGGGATTGTCAGAGAGATGAAGAAAGTAGATAGGAGTACAAGGAGATGAGGTGCATGGCAAACAGAGAGGTGGCAAAGGCTAAGAATAAGGCATACGAAGAGTTGTATGAAAGGTTGGACACTAAGGAGGGAGAAAAGGACCCGTAACGATTGGCTAAACAGAGGGACCGAGCTAGGAAAGATGTACAGCAGGTAAAGGTGATAAAGGATAATGAGGGAAACATACTTACAAGCGAGGACATTGTGTTGAGCAGAGGGAAAGAGTACTTTGAGAGGTTGATGAATGAAGAGAATGAGAGGGAGAAAAGGTTGGATGATGTGGGGATAGTGAATCATGAAGTGAAATGGATTAGCAAGGAGGAAATAAGGATAGCTATGAAGAGGATGAAGAATGGAAAGGCTGTTGGGCCAGATGACATACCTGTGGAAGCATGGAGGTGTTTAGGTGAAATGGCAGTGGAGTTTCTAACAAGATTGTTTAATGAAATCTTGGAAAATGAGAGGATGCCTGAGGAATGGAGAAAGTGTTTTGGTACCGATTTTTAAGAATAAGGGTGATGTGCAGAGCTGTAGTAACTACAGAGGGATTAAATTGATCAGTCACAGCATGAAGTTATGGGAAAGAGTAGTGGAAGTTGAGTTAAGAAGGGACGTGATGATTAGTGATCAGCAGTATGGTTTCATGCCGAGAAAGAGCACTACAGATGCGATGTTTGCTCCGAGAGTGTTGATGCAGAAGTACAGAGAAGGTCAGGAAGAGTTGCATTATGTTTTTGCAGACTTGGAGAAAGCATATGACAGGGTACCTAGAGAGGAGTTGTGATATTGTATGAGGAAGTCGGGAGAAGTATACAAGAGTGGTACAGGATATGTATGAGGGTAGTGTGACAGCGGTGAGGTCTGCGGTGGGAGTGACGGATGCATTTAATGTGGGGGGGTGGGATTATATCAAGGATCAGCTCTGAGCTCTATTTGCAATGGGGCAGGTTGACAGATGAGATCAGAGAGTACTCCCCGTGGACTATGATGTTTGCAGATGACACTGTGATCTGTAGTGAGAGTAGGGAACAGGTGGAGGAGACCCTGGAGAGATGGAGATATACTTTAGAGAGAAGAGGGATGAAGGTCAGCAGGACTACGACAGAATATATGTGTGTGAATGAGAGGGAGGTTAGAGGAATGGTGAGGATGCAAGGAGTAGAGGTGGTGAGGGTGGAGGAGTTTAAATACTTGGGATAAATAGTTCAGAGTAATGGTGAGTGTGGAAGAGAGGTGAAGGAGAGTACAGGCAGGATGGAGTGGGTGGAGAAGAGTGTCAGGAGTGATTTGTGACAGACGAGTACCAGTAAGAGTGAAAGGGAAGCTCTACAAGAGGGTAGTGAGACCAGCTATGTTATATGGGTTGGAGACAGTGGCATTGACAAAAAGGCAGGAGTTTGAGCTGGATGTGGCAGAGTTAAAGATGTTAAGAATTGCACTGGGTGTGATGAGGGTGGACAGAATTAGGAATAAGTACATTAGAGGGTCAAGCCCAGGTTGGAAGGTTTGGAAGCAAACCCAGAGAGACAAGATTACATTGGTTTGGACATGTGCTGAGCAGGGATGCTGAGTATATTGGGAAAAAGATGTTAAGGATGAAGCTACCAGTTAACAGGAAAAGAGGAAGGCCTAAGATAAGGTTTATGGATGTGGTGAGAGAGGACATGCAGGTGGTTGGTGTGACACAGCATGAGGCAGAGGACAGGAAGAAATGGAAACAGATGATCCGCTGTGGCGACCCCTAACGGGAACAGCCGAAAGAAGATGATGATGACTGCAGGCATTAATATATGTACTGAAAAATACAGTACTGTGTCAAGAAAGACTGAAAGAGGTTACTTTTGCACAAGTTGCTGAATTGATTGCATTAACCAAAGCCTGTAAAATAGCTAAAGATAAAGTTGTGAATATTTACACTGACAGCCGTTATGGGTTCAGGGTAGCCCACAACATTGGGGAATTGAGAGGAGAGGAATTATCACCACCAGGTACTGAAATAAAAAAATGGAAAGTTTATAAAACACTTTAGATGGTTTGCTCTTAGCCAAGGATTAGCTGTAGTTAAAAGTGCAAACTCAAATAAAAGGAGACACTGTCACTAAGAGATAACCAGTTAGATTATGCAGCCAAGCAAGCTGCTAATCTGGATGTCACTGGCACTATTTTTTTTTTATTGTGCAGAAAACATCTACAAAAGCTAATCCATGTAATTTTAAGGATTTGATTACTTTACAGAATAAAGCTTCAGAAACTGAGAAAGCGGTGGATCAGTGCAGGTTACAAAAAGTATACAGATTTTAATATGGAGATACCCTCATGGCAGGACAGTAGCATGTTTGGCCATACTACCCTGATTGGTAAGGGCATGCCGTTTACCAAATCACATTAGCAAGCATGGACTTCTTAATCTTATTTAGCGGGACAGGTTTACCTCTTTCTCCGTCTCTAGTTAGCCATTATGTAAACTGCAAGATGTGTTTGTCACATAATATTGCACCTCCTGTAAAAACTACACCTTCTGCTTTTCCTCCACCTTGGGGTCCCTTTGTAAACATACAACTGGACGATGAAAAAATGTGCTACATTTTCATATATTTTGGTTATTTTCTGTTTTTTTTTTTTTTTTTCTGCAAGGGTGGAAGCCTATCCATGTGCTGAGTGCGATACTGAAACAGCAGTGAAGAAATTGCTAAGAGTTTATTCCCAGATTTGGTGTACTTCATAGTATTAAGATAGAGGTACTAATTTTACTGTTGAAAATGTTAAGAAATTGTGTTCTGTGTTAAAATAATTTCTTTATAATTGCATTGTCCCCATCACCCACAGTCATCTGGCTTCGTTGAGCGGTCTAACCAGACAAAATCAGAATTAACAAAGTTTGTAGTAAAGCGAAGCTAAAATGTCAGATGCTTTACCTCTGGCTCTGAGGAGTATGCAAGAAACTGTAAAACACTACACGTAAATTAAGTCCTCATGAACTTCTTATAGGTCATCTCATGAGAATGCCACCTTCCCCACCAGCAAAAATCATGAACTGGTATTTACCAATTAAGTTTTTCTGAAAAAGAAGTTATGTACTCACCATACCTTTCCATGTTTGTAGTCCATCTCACCCTTCATTCCTACATACGAGTTCGGAGCCGATCATCGGCTTCGACTCGGCCGGTTACAAAGCTCGAAGTTTCTAAATTGACTCGTGGCAAGGTAGGTATCCCATAATGCACTAGTAACAATCCCCAGATCTTGTTTGCTGCTGTATTCAATAGTGATATAAAAATATTTCCACAAGGAAAAACAAAAGATGAAGTCTCTAACTCTAAGGAACATGGACATATCTTGTCTCCAGATCCTCTAAGAATACATGGATGGGGGTAGGTGGGTGGGTTCGTAAGAATGAAAGGCGAGATGGACTACAAACATGGAACGTTATGGTGAGTACATAACTTCTTTATGTTCTGCAATCCTCTCTCACCTTCATTCTTGCATATAGGACAGCGTCCCTAGCACCTTTTTCTTGGGTGTCTCATGAGACTATACTCCTAAGAACCATGGAACCAAAGGAGGCTCTACCCCTGGAGGCCAAATCCAATTTGTAATAAGTAATAAAAGGTATGAGGGGTAGCCCAAATTGCTGCTGCACATATACTGTCCATTGGAATTCTGGCCTGAAAAGCACCAGATGTGGATATAGATCTGGTGGAATGAGCTTTAATTTTAAATGAGAGTTCTTTGCCATTAGAAGAGTAAATAAAAGATATGCAATTTGAAATCCAGTTTGATAATGTTATCTTGGAGACTGGCATTCCTTTTCTCGTCTCCGAAAAATATATAAATAATTAGTCTGATCTCCTAAAACTCTTTGGTTCTATGTAAATAGAACCTTAACTGTCTGTGTACATCGAGTTGATGAAACTTATATTTAGCTTTGTTTGTATGATTTGGAAAAAAGAATGGCAGTTCAATAATCTGATTAATATTTGATTGTGAACAAATCTTGGGGACGAAGGAACGGTTAGTGCAAAGGGAAACTCTGTCTCTGTCAAACCTCCTTACTTGATATTCCAGAGTGTGCTTGCAGCTCTGACATGTCTGGCGGACGTAATGGCTACCAGAAAAATGGTCTTCCATGAAAGGAACTTTAAATCACAAGTATGTGAAGGTTCAAAAGAAGGCGAGGTAAGTTTTGAGAGAACAAAATAAATCCCAGGGAGATATAGGTTCGTGAAAAGGAGGTCATAGTAAGGTAGTGCCTTTTAAAAATGATTTACAAAATCTGTGAGCCATAAGATTAGGTTCATGTGGTCCCAAATGAAAATTGGAGATAGCTAACTGAACTTTGACTGTAGCAGTAGCTGATCCCTGATGAAAAAGGTCAGTTAGAAATTCTAATACTAAAGGAATGGAGGCTGTGTATGGATCTATGTTCCCTAGGAAAATCTTTTCCATTTGCTAGAGTACAATTTTCTTGCAGAAGGTTTAAGAGATGACGTCAGGATATGCGTAACCACATGGGAGAAATCATGAAGCCTGACTAGGAATGGAAGTGGAGCAGCCATGCTGTCAAGTTGAGGGTGTGAAGACAGGGATGGAACGTGTCTGACTTGTGTGTCAGAAGGTCTGATACTTGGTCCAGAGTCAATGGTCGTCCAAAGGGTGAGGCCTGAGAAAGGGGAACCAAATCTGATGGGGCCAGTACACAGTGATGAGAATCATTCTGCTTCCCAAAGTCTTTGCTTTCTGGATAACTTTCGATATTAGCGGAAAGGGAGGAAAAGCATAAAAAAGTCCCGAGGGCCAATTGCGAACAAGTGCATCTCTCGGCGTCTCCCCCAGGGGAAGGGATAAAGGTGAAGTGCTGCTGCATTTGGTGTTTATTGGGGTGGCAAACAGATCGCAGCAAGGCTGTCCCCATTTGCAGAAAATCTGTTCCGTGACTTTCTGATTCAGAAACCACTCGTGAGGCATCAAGATTGCCCTGCTGAACTTGTTGGCCATCACATTTGTTCTCCCCGGGATATGCACTGCAACTAGAAAGCTTTGGAAGGATATCGCCCCATGCCAAACACATAGAGCCTCTCGACATAGGGGGTAGGGATTTGGTTCCTCCACCACTGACATTGTCTGATTGGATTGCTATTGTCCCTAGAGGAAGAAAGTCGTGAAGTGTTTGCAATGCTAGTAGCACTGCTCTCATCTCTAGAACATTGATATGCAAGTGAACCTTGTGTTCTTGCCATGTGCCTTGGACTGTCCTTCCTAGATAATGCCCCCCCCCCTATCTGGGAGGCATCCGTGGTCACAGTAGCAACGGGTTGGCAAGGAATAAATGGGCTCCCTATCATTAGTTGATTGGACTAGATTCACCAACGAAGGTCCTTTTTGCAAGATTCCATTATTAAAATGGGATGAGGCAGAGGCAGTTGTTGAAGGGAACACTGGGAAAAGAGTAGCCACTGTAGAATTCTCATATGCAGTGTGGCTAACAGAACTAGGTTTATAGTAGAGGCCATGCTTCCCAGTAGTTTGAGCACCGTCATCGCTTTGGCCTTGTGTTGGGGAAGCAGGCTGTTTATTTGTTGTCTTAGATTTTGCAAACTGTCTGAAGGCGAGCCATCATTGTGTATTTCTGCGCCTATAAAAGTCACATATTGACAGGGCAGCAAGGCAGACTTTTCCCAATTTATAGTAAAGCCTAGCTGAGTACAGACTTGGATGGTTGAATCCCTGGCTTGTAGAAGTAGAAACACTTGGAATCCAAGACATCTCAAATGAGCCGTTACTACCGCCATGCATTTGGTGTACACCCTGGGGGCTGTGGTGAGACAAAAGAGCAGAGCATAAAATTGGTAATGACCGACTCCCAGCTGGAAATGTAAATGACTCTTGATGCTCTGTCCATTTTTATGTGGTAGTACGCATCTTGGAGGTCTATGGACCACATCCAATTGTCTTTCCCTAACAGGGGGAGAATAGACTGCAGTGTTACCATTCGGAACTTGGACTTCTTCACTGATTCGTTTAACTTGCCGAAATCCATGATGGGCCTCCAGTCCCCTGTTTGTTTTGACACTAAAAAGTTTCTGAAATAAGTTTGGGAATCCTATCTGGTCTGCGGGGACAGTCTGGATGACTCTCTTTAGAAGCAACTTTTCGACTTCTATAGTTGCTTGATCCCTGTGATTGGGTGGAACATCTAGGATTTTCTTGGTTAGATGAGGTGGAAAAGAGAAGGGTATGGAGTATCTCTGGAAATTATCCTTTGTACTCATTTGTCTTGTGTGATGTCGTGCCAGGCTTTTGGGTACAAGGATAAGCGACCCCCGACTGGCTCCAGAGAAGCGCAGCTGGGCCTCACTTCAGGAGCTCTGATAGGGACATCCACGGAAAGAATCACTGTCACCCTAGTTTTGCAGACCCCCCTGTCTCTAGGGCAACGTTCATCACTATTTCCTCCTCCTCTGCCTCTGGAGAAGGAATCACCTTGTGCGTCTGGGAAAAATCATTTTTTGAACCACATTTCTCTCCCTCTCTGACCTTTAGGGTATGGTCTAGAAGGGATGGAAAAACGTACTCCCACTTCCCTTCCTGCTCACATCTGGTGAGTGTGCCTTTTAACTTTGCTCCAAAAAAAAAAGAGGAACTGTCAAAGGGTGCACTGGTAAATGTAGATTTGAAAGGCTCCGCAAAATAAAACAAACGCATCCAGGAGTGTCTCCTACGGGAAACTCCTGAACCCACTGCTCTGCTCACTCCTCCTGCTGCGCAAGATATCAGCCTCATGGAGGAGATAACAATGGAGTTTAAGGTGGACAAGTGAGCAGTAACCTTCTCAGGGACTTCTTCAGTTAAAGTACCTTGGAGAGCATCTCCCAGCTCTTTTAGATCTCTTTGAAGCCTAGTAAAATGGGTGAGGTAATTCAGCAATAGGAGTGTAAAAGTCACTGGAAAAAAATTTTGCTTCCCGTATCTGTCCATCATTCGAGACTTTTTGTTCGGTGGGTGGAGAGATGAGGATGTCTCTGCTAGTTCCTTCTTTGTGGCTGCTGCCACCACCATGGCATCTACAGGCACACCTTTCAGCCTTATAGGGACTGGTTCCACGGCGTCAGGAGTTTCCCACACCTTTCGACTCACCAAATCTAATAGCTAATCGAAAGGTAGAGACACCCAAGAGGCTGAAGGTTGAGACCCAAAAGCCTTCAGGTACAAGGACTCCTCATCCAAAGGGATGACGGTGGGCCAGCCGCCTCTCTGTTTCAGGATCTCCAGGATATCTATGAAGGAGATATCAGAGGACAACCTAGGGGACCCTTCTGACTCCTCGAGGTCAGTGTCAGAGGTGATGGACTCAACAGGGGGAGTCTACGTGCTTCCACTTGCAAGTTCTCTTCTGAGGGGGCTCCTCAGAAGGGTATTCTGAGGAGGTCTCAAGACTGGGGGCCACCCAAGGGGGGCTCCTGAGGCTGCGGGTCTCTGCTGTCAAGAGAAAGATGGTGCTGACACAGAGGTCAGAGCTCGAGGGGGAAGAGCATCGGTACCCTTGTGTAGAGCTGAAGATGTAGACAGCATGCTCATCATCTCGAAGACAGATCACTCCGGCTCAGAGGACACCACCAGTTCCGAGGAAGCGAAAGTAGCCCCCGGCTCTGGAGAGATGGGCTCTGAGACAGACATAGGATCAAAGCTCAGCCGAGCCAAAGTACCGAGAGGTAGGTTCGGAACCAAAGAAGTTTGGGACCGAGCGTCCCTATAGGGGCCGAGGGGTAGGCAAGATAAACAATAAGCAACAGGAAAGGCAAAAGTAGGTCCCAACTAAAAAGCGGACCTAAGAAAGTTTAACAATAACTAGCACAAGAGAAAACGAAGGGATACCACTAAGGAAGGCCTTCGGAAGCGACGGCCAACAATTAGCAACTACAGCTTGCAATAAAACTTCAGAAACACACTAACTACTCACAAGTTAACAACAGTAAGCTATTAATACTAAAGTTTACAGTCAAAAAAGAACACTATCAATATTTGAAGATAAATATTCCAACTTAGCCACGGCCAAGAAAGAGAACACTTCTGAACTCAGAGAGGCAAACGAGATCTGGGGATGGCTACTAGTGCATTATGGATTACCTACCTTGCTACGAGCCAACTTAGAGACTTCGAGCTTTGTAATCGGCCGAGTCGGAGCAGAGGATCAGATCCGAACCACTATGTAAGAATGAAGGCGAGATAGGACTACAGAACATCTACTGTTTACAATTTGTTTCCATCTTACAGACTTTTCATAAATGCACAAAGGATGCCCTTTCACCACACACAACAGTTCCCTGTCATGACTTATGGTCAGGTGATTGAATCTATGTGCAAGTATTCAGATGCAAATCCTCCTTGCAGCTGCAGTGGAAAGTGCCTCATCCTAACTACTCGTACTGTAGTAAAGTGTGCTGGAATCGGAGACTGGGTCCATGCTTCACAAGAAAACCTGTTCAAAATCTCTGCAATCCCTGAAAATGACACTACCCCCTCCTTCCGATTAGATCACTAAGTCTCCTTCTACTGCTTCCGATCAACATAACAGAAAACTTGTTTCTTTGAATACTGCCTTAATTTGCCACTTACCTGTTTCCAACTACTGGGTGTGTAGATTTGCCAAGGGGGGGGGGACACTTGCTACCCATCCCTGTGCAGACAGATTTAGAAATGCAAATTGTTGTAGAAACCTAAACTTGTAACACACACTGGACTAAGAATATATATTACCGATCAGCTGCATCAACACAGGGTGATACTTGTTATGCCACAGAAGGAACTGTGATAGTAGGTTACAGAAGCTGCAATGAGACCCATGATGAGACTATATTGTTAGAGTCGGGACTGAAGGCATACGACTAGGGAAAGGGCATGGGAATATTGGACAATTACATCTGTGCAGACCTTGCCTACCCCTGGTTACCCAGAAACTGGTCTGGCTGTTGTGTGGGACAGATGATGCCAGCTATTTTTCATTCTCTCTAAACCTGCAGGAAGGTTATAGAATAAGACAGCTATACACCCTACTGAGCAAGCAGTGGATTCCTTTTCTCCGTAGTATGGCACATTGTGAACTATGCATGAAGTGAAGCAGTTGCCCCTTATATTAGTGGAAATGGCTAATAAGCAATTGGAACACATCTGTTTGGCAAATAGAGAAATGACCGAACTCCAAGCCTCAAAGGCTGGAGTTTGCATTTGATTGGAAAACAGTGCTGCACTTTTCAGACTTTCACTATGGATAAGAAAAGGTGTCCAATTTTATGGAACTGCCCATTAATACGACTAAAAACTGAGGCTGGTTGGATAACATTTGGAAATGCTGGTACCAGTATAATGCAAAGTTTAATTTTTTGTTATAATCATAATTTTTACAGCTTGTGTAGTTTTTTAAAACTCTGTTGATGCACTATTTTGTGAGAAAAAATATACATGCAATGGTTGCTACACCCGAACAAAACATCCAAGAGCTTACATGTTTGACAATGACATAATTCAAAATAATCTTGGACTGTGATATTTTGTAGCAAAGGGGGGAGGGAGCTGTAGTGAATAAATATTTCTTTAATGCTTGTTTTACAAAACGAGCTTAAAACTGCAGCAGTGTTTTTACATATTCCCTCCTCATACAAAGAACAGCTTGACTACTGTCAAGAGTACAGCTTAGCAAGCAGGTGGCAATGTTTCTTCTGATCATACAACCTTTAGATAAATTTATGTACATTTTATGGAATGTGTACTTGCATGGAACAGAGCTATAAAGATAAGCTTGTTGAAAGTGAACACACAACCATGTCAAGATAATAGTATGAGAAATGTTTTAAGCTATCCTTCCATCAGCATCCGTTTATTCATTTACCTTGAAAATGTGTTTATGGCTTTTATCACAGTTAAAAGTTGCACCCTGTATGCTTTTTTATCAATTTTAGAAAACATATATGGGCTTGTATATGTGCATACAGTTGAATCTCTATAATGAGATATTCTATATCTTGATACTATTCTAATAAATATTCTGGAAGCAATTATTTGACAGTCTGGGATTGAACTTAACAGGTGTATGATATTCGGTGTTAACAAGTATTCCTTTTCATTACCATACCAATTATATTTTATATTTGTTGACCGGGATAGTCTGACCGGATTCATGTCCATTTTCAGTGAGGGCCCGGGGAGAAAAGCTCCAAGATAAGCAGTTAAGATTACAGATGCAATATATACAGTGGTTGCATACTTAAATTATAGAAATTTCAAGGCTAGAGATAATCCCGGGTTTAAATCCAGATCAAGTAACACAACTAAGCTAAATTACAGTTATTAACTCATAGTAGAGGAGAGTTGGTCTGGTTTGATATATTGACATAGCCAGTTTAGTGTCAAATATTGTTTGCGTCTCACCTAAAACTGAGACAGGGTGGTAAGTAAAGGAATATCAGCTGGTAGTGAGTTCCAGGATCTACCTGCAGAGTTGGCAAAGAGAAAGTCACCGGCTGAGTTATTAGTTTTGATAGTCTGAACTAACAGTCTGTTAGAAAATCGAAGAGGTCTGGGATTGTTATAGGGGATGATGATGTTTTTTAGTGCAGGAGTATTGTCTGGACTGTAAAGGTTTTATATGCCATAATCAATTGGTTATACTGGATCAAGCTGGGCAGTTCCCATCATACCTTTGAATTTCCAAGTCACTTTTTTTTTGCCAATGGCTCTAAATACAAAGTATATAAAGGCAAAAAAGGACAGCCCTGCCTGGTCCCTCTGTTCAGACAACTTGTCAGAAAGGAGCCCTATTTTGCCTCCAATCCCTCATATCTTCCTAATTAACCTTTTTACTTTATCATGGAATGTTAAGGCTTCCACTGCCCTACTCAAAATCCCAGCTTACTCTAGCAAATGCTTTCTCTGCATCAAGATCCAACAGCAGCAGTATTTTTTTACTCTGCTTTCCTCTGGATCATCATTGTTCTATGAATGTTGTCAGACGTTTGCCTCCTCTCCACAAAATCACAATGATCCAGACCAAATAAATTTTTGATGCAGAACAAGACAAAAAGGAAAAAAGTTTTTCAAACTGAAGGGCACTTGCCAACGAAGCCTCTTCCATTATTCTAAAGAAAAAAAGAGAAAAAGAAATAAGCCCAGGAGCTGGCTAGAAAAAACAGGAGTACCTTGGAATTAAACTATAGGCTGGTGTTGGTTGGTCAAGATGATGAGGAAGATGAGCAATAATGTGAAATAAGTGAAGAATTGTGAAATCTATTTTTCTATTAGATGCACTTCAGACATGAGAACTGTGCTTCTGCAAGCAGTGGTTAAAGACTAGAAGCTTTCTGACTGCACTAAATTAGTGACAGAACTTTAAAGCATAATTCCTAATTTGGTATTAAATGTTTAGATTAATGAAGAGATTAAAGATGTAACTAATAAAAACTGTTCTTTGTAATATATGGTAAACTGCATGTTATACCGGAAATGTAGTTCTGTATATAGTATGGACACGTATTTTAAATATGAGGTGAAGTAGTCTTCAGTGACTTCTGTTTGTGCTACTGCTATTAAAGTCCTTTTTCTTAACTGCAATGTATCAGGGTTTAAACTAACAAAATGAAGGCTAAATATAAACAAAAATAATGTTAGTTTGTGCTGACAGGGTAGGTGAAGTATATTTATTATATCTCAACTTTTATCGCTGATACAAGTGACAACAGTGTGGTAGCAGGATCAAGTAATTGTATATGCATTTCATCCACTGTGATTGCTGTGTTGCATCTCCACAGTTCCAATTATACATGCAACTCATGAGATGAGAACATAGATTAATTCATGCAATTTAGACCAGGTTTGACTGCACATATTTCAATTAATTAGGAATCTTCTGAATGTAATACTGCTTACGAATGCTTTTAAACTATGGTAGAAATACTGGATGTGATAGATTGATATGCACTAGATCATGAAATTGTGTTTTTCTATTACACTTGAGATGCAGCAAATGCAATGTACTAAACTGCTGTCTCACTTTTTGCACTAACTCTATTCTGAACTGCTGTTAACTCATCTTCGTCCTTTCACTATTAACCCCTCTCTGTGTGAACTCACTGATTCTATACATGTAGTAAATATAACCACTGATTCCCATTTAATGCTCAACACGCTCTCTCCCCTCCTGTTTCCCTAGGTATTAAAGCGCAAGTGTAAAATCTCACTGACTGCCACTATCTTATTTGATAGAAGACACCACCTGGATAAAGGACCCTGCTCTCCTATGCATACCCAGATTTTGCCACTATCTTATTTGATAGAAGACACCACCTGGATAAAGGACCCTGCTCTCCTATGCATACCCAGATTTAAACTACAGCATGTTTCAACTTTAAATACCGAAAGTCTTACTTTGTCAACATTAAAGGCTGCCTGCAAACCGAGGCCTCTCTCAATACTCACCAACCCTTTAAAGTCCTGACTAATCTTCTCTCTTTTGTACCGCTAGTTTATTACTGCCCTACTGTTGATACTTGACTTGGTATAATCTATTCTTTCTGGTTGAGGTATCCATTTAACTGTTTCCTTGTGAATGCCTTGCTGTAGCTTCTTACCCTTCCTTGCCCACACCTCCTCTCACTCCCCAACTTGTTCTTACTTGCAGTATCATGCGGCTGTGCTCCTTAATGTTCTGCTTCCTGCCTTAGTGATCGTTTCTGTGGAGACTGCTGTTTCTGGTCAAACCCGCTCCTCTGAGCCTACCGATGCTCTTCCCCCTCGAGCTCACTCCATTCCCCTGCACTACCCACATTCCCACCCACATCTACTTTCATTACATTTATATCCAATACACCTAGTTCTGATCCCTTCTCAAATCTCCTAATTATCAAAACCTAGCATTCCCTGCTAACCTCTTACCACACCTTTCTAACATCCCCCCCATTATCTCCACCCCATCTACAGCATTAGTTTCAGTTTTCACTACTTACCTGTAGAATACCATTTCTTCATACTTTTCTCCCCCTACCCCACTAAAAAGTAATGTCTCCTACAGACATTTCATCACTGATCTCCAATATTTTACTACTACTGTATCGCACAAACGATGTCCCCCACCCCATAGCTATCCTAATATACTTCTCATTCCTTACCTCCTATCATACAAAACTCAGTTACATACATCTCCAACATATCCTTTACTCCACAAGGAACCCTACCCCTGCCCTTCCTAATCTCCCCCTCTTTTTTCAATTCTTCTTATACTCCACAAATTTAAGCTTTTCACTCTCTCAGCTACATCCTTTGCACCTAAATACAAACCCTATAGTTTCTACCTTCATACTATAAAAAAAACCCACTCAAACACCATATTACTAGACAGTGACATCCATTCCCAACTCTGGCCCTTCTATCCCAACTACTACTACTAACAACTTGATTAAAATCTCTCTATTTATGCAATTAACATACAGAGTCTACCTAAGAAAGTTACAGAGCTACATTCCTGGATCACCCACTACTCCCCTCATATCTTAGCCCCATTTGAAACATGACAAACCACACATCTGTAACACTGAAATACTACTCTCCACTACAACATATACAGTCTAGACAGAACTGCCAAAACAAGTGGAGGTGCTGCAATTATGTACTCCGAACACCTCAACCTATCCCCCGCTACATCTCAGCCCAATTTCCACCCACCTGAACTACTAAACTGTCACCTTAACCCCCGCCCTCAAAAAACAATTGCCATTGCATCTATACATACCCCACCTGGAAACAACATTACCATCCTTTAATCTATTCTAGTCTGGAACTCTGCATATCCCCTATGAGACCATACTACTTGGTGACATTAATACTGACTGGCAAAAACTATCTCCTTCCATCAGCTTATCACAACTCCTACCCGTTTCAACAATACAAACTGTTCCACCTTAGACTGGATTCTTACCTCTGATCCTACCCTACATCATAACCCCAGTACCCTACCAAACTCCGTAAGTAACCACCTCCCTACTCAAGTCCGACACTCCCTTCAAATACCTAAATCACACCATTTAGAGAATGTCGTAACCTTTCTTCCTTCAATACTGAAACCTTTAACAGGCTTGCTTCTATTAACTGGTGCCACCTGAAATACCTCCCCCTCAGTGATGCAGTTCTACAATTTAAATGCATGTTTTTTGATATCTTTGACTCTTTAGCTCCTCTTAGAAATGTTGGAATAAAAGCAAACTATTTTCTTTGGCTCTCTAAGGATATCCTCACTCATGAAAAAAAGGGACAAGTACTGGAAACAATTGCTTAAAACTAAATCTGCAACATTTTTCCAAAAATATAAAGACCTACAAAATATTTCAAAAAACAAATCAATAAAGACCAGAAAAAAAAAAAGTTGTGTTACCATAAAGTTCCATCTGTGTTGTAGATCTATACTCATTCATTACTGTTAGGACTTTGGTTCAGTCCTCTGAAAAGTACAGTTGTGTACACTTACCATAAATGTAGATGTTAGAGTGTATTCACTGCTGCAGTCATTACATATGGGTTATCTGCTTGCAGTAGCCCTCAGGTCGGCCTGATTAACAGTTGCTGTCCCTTCTTCCATGACGTCAGGTCATCTGGGGTACAAAACATGCAGCCAACGCCATTATATCAGTTTTTCTTGCCCCAGATGTTATGTGCCCCCTTAATGGGAAGCAATTAAATCTATAATACAAGGATATACCTCCAAGAAAAAAGCAAATACACTAAAAAGCTTTTTGAGCATAGTAAGTGAGAATAGAGGTATAGTCAAAAGAAGAAAGGGGGCTGGAGGGAGGGTAACCAGGGCTGCAACAGTGAATACACGCGAACATCTACATTTATGGTTAAGTGTACACAACTGTACTATGTTCTTTGTGTTTCACTATTGCAGTCATTACATTTGGGTAGAATCTCAAAGCTAAGGTTGGGAGGAGGAATTTAAATAGAATTAGGACCAGCTATAAGGCCATGCAAGACTGCAGTGGCACAACCAGTTCTGGATTTAGAGAAAATTGGCAAATGATAATGCTTGGTGAAAGTATGTACACAACTCCAGGTAGCAGCTTCTAGGATGTCCCTTGTAGGGACGCTCCTGAGAAAGGCTGTAGAGGTAGATGCAGCCCTGGTTGAATGGTGTCTGATGCCCTGTGAGATTTCCATGGTGCTTATAGCAGAAATGAATGCAGTGGCCTATCCATTTTGAAATTGTTTGCTTTGAAATAGCTTTCCCCTCTGTCCCTGCAGCAAATGCCATCAGCAGTTGTTCAGATTTCCTTTGAGGTTTGGTCCTGTTCAAGTAGAATCTAAGTTGTCTGTGCACATTTAAGGAGTGCGGTATCCGTTCCCCTTTATTCTGTGGGTTAGGAAAGAAGGTAGGCAAATAAATGGACTGATTAAAAGCCACACTGGATACCACCTTTGGGCATGAAGGAGGGACTGGTTCCGAGGGACACCCTGTCCGCATGAAAGATGATGAAAGGCTCCCACTACCATAAGGCCCTGTAACTCAGATACCCTTCTTGCAGAAGTGATTGCTAAAAGAAAAGCGGTTTTCCAGGAAAGGAATTTTAAATCTGCCGTAGCAGCTGGCTCGAAAGAAGGAAGAGTGAGTTTCTCCAAGACAAAGTTAAGGTCCCAGGCTGGAGTTGGAGCTCTCCTTGGTGGCCTTAAATTTTTGGCCCCTCTGAGAAACTGCTTGAGCATTGGGTGAGAGAAGAGGGGAGGGCTCTGTGCTATAATAAGCTGAAATGGCTGAGGCATGAATTTTGATGGAGGAAAAGGACAAGCCCTTATGAAGCATCTCAGTCAAATATTGTAGAATCTGAGGTAAATTGGGCACTGTTGCGCTCATCCCTCGAGACTGGTTCCAGGTACAAAATATTTTCCATTTTGCAGCATAAGATTTTCTAGTACTAGGCCTCCTTGCCTCTAAAATTATATCCATCACTGATTTACTGAGGGGTGGTAAAGGAGAGATTAGATAATTAGCCAGGCTGCTAGGTTCAGGGTTTGCAGCTCAGGGTGCAGAATCTGGTTTTCCTGCTGAGACAACAAGGAAGGAGTCTGAGGCAGGTGCCATGGGGCCAAGTGTGACACACTGCGCAGGAGGGGGTACCAGTGTTGGCATGACCAGTCTGGTGCAATTAAAATCGTCCTTGCCTTGTCCTGTTTGATCTTTAGTAGTACCTTGGAGAGCAGAGGCAGAGGAGGAAAGGCATAAACTGATAGGTTTTTCCAGCTGAAGGATAGAGCACCCACCTTCCAAGCTAGTTTGTGGGGAATCCTTGTGCAAAATTTGTCCAATTGATGGCTCTGGGGAGAGGCAAACAGGTCTATATCTGGACTCCTCCATTTGCTTGTCAACATGTTGAAAATTCTTGGTTCCAGTTTCCACTCGTGTGGGTCCATAAGGATTCTGCTTAGCCCATCTGCCAGTGTATTTAGTTTTCCTGGCAAGAAATGAGCTTGTAGATTCACTTGGTAGCTCAAGGCTGTGTTCCACAATGCCATGGCTAGTCTGCATAGGGGGTATTGTGTACCCCCCTGCTTATGTACCACATATTCATGATGTTGTCCGTCTTTACCATTAGTTGTCCTGGAAGAATGTGGTCCTTGAAGGCTTCTATACAGCGAACATTTCCTTCTGATTTATGTATAGGTGCATTTGACATGGGTTCCATTTGCCCTGAATATGCACTTCTCTGCCAGATGAGCCCCCCATGCATAGTCTGATGCGTCTGTTAAGGTTTGGGCGGCAGGGGGTAGTGTGAATGGTAGGTCCCTTGTTTTGGTGGCAGGCCTCTGCCCAAAGGAACTCTAGATGTAGGCAAGGTATGATAGGAATCACAGCTTCTAGATTCTGTGAATGTTGATACCCTAGGCTTTTGAGATACCATTGCAGTTTCCTCATATGCAGCCTTGCATATGGAATTAGACGAATGCAGGAGGCCATGAACTCCAAGGCTTGCAGTAATTGCCTTGCAGATAACTGGGTTTTTCTGGCCACTTGTTTGAAGTAGGTTGTCAAATGAGTCCGTTTCTCTGGAGTGAGGAAAGCCATCGCGGAAGTTGTATTCCAGCTTGCTCCCAGGAATATAATTTGACAGGGTACCAGGTGTTATCTTTTCATTTATGGTGTACCCCAGACAAGTCAGTACCCTTTGAACAAAGGCCAGATGATTCAAAAGTATGTCCTGGCTTTCTGCCTGAATTAGACAATCGTGCAGATATGGGTATATTTGAATATCTCTTTGCCTGCAGAATGTAATGACTAGAGCTACGCACTTTGTGAATACCCAGGGTGCAGTAGATAAGCCAAAGGGCAGTGCAGAGAACTGACAGTGCATGTAGCCTGCTTTGAAGCAAAGGTATCTTCTGCAAGACTCCCTGATAGGGATGTGCAGGTATGCTTCTTTTAAGTCTAGTGTTGCCAACCATGCATCTTTACCTAACATAGGAAGCAGCTGGTGAAGAGTCAGCATCTCGAATTCTGGAATCACCAGAAAGGTATTTAGAGTAGAAAAGTCCAGGATAGGACACCATGTATTGCCTTTTCTGAGTACCAGAAAAAGTCTTTAATAGAAACCTTGTCCCTTCCTCTTCTGGTACCAACTGAATGGTCCCCATGCTTGAGAGAGAGAGAGAGAGAGAGAGTACTTGATTTTGGGCCTCTGCCCACTGATTTGGTGGTAGATCTGGCCCTCCGCTTGGTATTGGTAAGGTGCGGAAGTGAAATCTGTATCCTTGGGACACTATATTTTAAAACCCATTTGTCCTGGGTAAGGAGTTCCCAGTTTTTGGCCTGCAGACCAATCTTTCCGCCTAAAGGAGTATTCAGTTGGGAAGTGTTTGGAAGTTTTAAAAGCAAGTCATTGAGACAGTTTTCCATACGGGGAGTCTTACTACTCCTCGATTTGAGTGAGGAAACCCCCCACTGCTTAGTCTCCTGGGACTGAAACCTGGGGTTTCTGCTGTGTCTGGGTTTGGCTTGAGAAGATCTGGAAGGGGCTGGAAAGGACCAATTCTTAGAGGGCCAGTGCCTACTAAATCTAGGAGGCTGAACTTGTAAGAAATCTTTAACAGTTTTCATAGATTTAGCTTTATCTTCCATATTTTTAAGAACTTCCTCAGCCTTGTTGCCAAACAGGCGGTCCTGATTTAAGGGAGCATCCAACAATTTAGCTTTAACATTATCAGGCAAAGATTGTTCCTTAAGCCAAGCATGACTTCTGAGCACAGACCCATTAACAGCAGCCCTGCAAGAGGCCTCCAATGAATCAAATCCACATTGCAAAGTACGTTTTCCAACCTGCTCAGCAGAATACATTAAATCCTGTAATTCTTTATTTTCCGCACAGTCAGGAATCGGCAATTCAGTAACATGTTGCTAATACTTTAACATATGAAACTGGCAGTTTAAAGCCCTAATGGCCAAGGCTGCAGAAGTGTAAACCTTCTTACCTCGTCTATCCAGCGCCCTGGAGTCTCTATCAGAAGGGGTAGGATTTTTAGCAGTAGAAGCCTTAATACCCTTGGGTCCCTGTGAAATAGTTTCTGGATCCGCAATAGGATTTTTAAAAAGGAACTTGTGTGAATCAGGAACCCTGTAACATCATTGAGTACAATGCACCAATTGGAATGTACCTGGCTAGATATCTCCAGCAGCTGGAGAGACCACAGAGGTACCTAACCAAATGGATTACTGGCCTCAAACCGTTGCCCTATGAAGCACGACTGAAAAAGCCAAGACTGTTCTCTATCGCATACCGCTTTCTCAGAGGCGATCTCTGTCTAACATACAGAGCCATGTCCAACCCAGAATTGTTGAACATGCCCCATCTTAGCAAAACCAAATCTACTCGAGCTACACGCTCTAGGGATATAAACCTCAACACAACATCGAATAGAACACGCTGGAGGGATATATTCCCTTTGCAGAGACTTCCCTTACTATGGAACAGGGTCCCGACCTACATAAGACAGAGCCCCTCACTATCACTCTTCAAGAGGAACCTTGAGGAACCTTGATGAGTGGATGGGTAACAAAGTTCACACCGGGGATCACACCAACAGAACTACTAGATAGGGGCCAAGGGTACTAGCTGCTAGTACAAGGGTCTAGGGAACTACTAAAGGGGCGGTGGATACTGCACAACATGGCTGGGCTAATATATGCCTTCGGGCAGATAGCCCAGTACCAACCTATGAACTGGTCAGGTTTTCTGGGAGCAGGAGGCAAAGATTCAGGGACCAAACTAGATTCCGAAAAAGCATCATCAACAATGTCTAGTACAGGAGGAATGGCTAAAGGCCAATGCTGAGAAAGGAGTAAGAAATCCCCAAGCCTCTTTTTTTGAATCAGAAAAATCCTGGCTTTCCCATGGAAATGCTCCCTTAGAGTATGTAAGGTTTGACCAAAAGAAAAATCCTCTGGAGAGGAAGCAGAGGGAATAGAGACCTCTGCATCAGAATCCTCATAAGTAGATAAGGGCAAATCCAGATCACCAGAAGAATCAGAATCCTGGTCAGAAGATTCATAAACAACTTCAGTCCTGGGTCTCTTAGAAGGGGGAGGATGGCTTCCCCTGATTACAGTTATGGGTCTCTTAGAAGGGGGAGGATGGCTTCCCCTGATTACAGTTATAAGATCTTCAGCCATTCTTATTTGTTTTTTAGGCATAGAGGCCTAAGCATGCGGCCTAGGCGTCGTTTTTTTAGGCATGGTTCGGGATTTAGGCCTAAATGAAGGAGGCGGCGTCTGTTTAATATGCAAGTCCGTAGGCCTGAATACACCCCTCAGAAGCCAGTGCCTGCACAGTGGCTCCAGACCCATCTAAGGTAGAGACCTCCATGGGTTCCATAGTCGAAGCATCTCAAGGCATACCTGACTCCGAATGGGTTTCAGTAAAGGCCTGCGAAACAGAAGTAGTGGATATCAGGGGCTGCGAAAACGCCTCACTGAGTACTGGTGAACTGACGACTGGCTTAGAAGTGTCGTCAGCAGTTTTGGACCTCTGCGGCCTCTCTCTGTCTTTATCTTTGCGTCTTTTCGAGATCCTGGTAGTCGGATGGCTAATTAGAAGTTATGTACTTACCATAACGTTCCATCCGAGTAGGTGGATACATTTGTCTGCAACCTGTGGGTTATGGATCCGATATCGGATCCGAACCGGCATGGTTTATCCAGCTATGGATCCGAGCTCCTAGCTCCTCCCCTCACCCATAATGCCCTGCTCTCCCTACATGACCTCAGATCGAGTTTGCCCTGTATCAAATACCCTAATCAAAGGGTAACACATTCTATGCAGGAAACCGACAAGGCCAGGGGGATAGGAGGGCGGGATGGTTGCAGACAAATGAATCAACCTACTCAGATGGAACGTTATGGTAAGTACATAACTTCTAAATCTGAAGTAGGAGATTCATTTGTCAGCAACCTGTGGGACAGAGTCCCCCAGCTACCTGAATCTTGGGCAGCCGTCATGGAAGGATATTCTGGAGCACCGCGGAGCCAAAGGATGCTCTACCTCTAGACGTGATATCCAGCTTGTAATGAGAAATAAAGGTATGAGATGACGCCCAAGTGGCTGCTGAACAAATGTCATCCAGAGGAATCCTAGCCTTAAAGGCTGCTGATGTAGAAACAGACCGGGTTGAATGAGCATGGACTCCGTCCGGCGCGGACCTCCCGGAAGCTTGGTAAGCTAATAGAATACACTGGGAAATCCAGCGTGACAAGGAGACTTTGGAAATTGGTTTACCCAGATTGAATTTGGCAAAGGAAATGAACAATTGGTCGGATTGCCTGTGACCAGCTGTCCTGTTAAGATAAAACTAAGCTGCCTGTGAACATCCAATGAATGCAGCTTGTACTCCTTTGTTCTGATATTTAGGAAAGAAAACGGGGAGGTTGATGGACTGATTAATGTTTGCTTCCGAAGCTACCTTAGGAAGAAAAGAGGGATTGATCCTGAGGTACACACGGTCCGGATGGAAGATCAAGTTAGGCGGCTTCATGGACAGGGCTTGAAGTTCCGAAACTCCTTTGGCTGAAGTAATGGCTACTAAAAATGCAGTCTTAAGAGATAAGAATTTTAGATCTACTGTGGCTGCAGGCTCGAAGGTGGGAGCGGTCAAGGCCTGAAGAACCAAGGAAAGATCCCATGGTGGAACCGCCTGCTTGACAGGGGATCTAAGCAGAAAGGTGCCTTTTAGGAAGATTTTACATAATTTGGCAGACATAAGAGGCCAAGAGTCATGACCAACATGATAATGCGAAATGGCAGCTAGCTGAACTTTGACTGTGGAACTACTGGCGCCATCATTAAAAAGAGTGGTAAGGAAGTCTAGAACTAAGGGAAGAGGAACCGTGAAGGGGTCTAGATCTTGCCGCTCCGCCCAAATGGAGAATCGCTTCCATTTACTGCGGTAAGTTTTTCTGGGAGAGGGTTTATGCGCCGCTACCAGAATGGCCTTAACGGGAGACGAAATACCGGGAGTCCTGATTAGGAGTGGAACTGGAGCAGCCAAGCAGTCAGCTTCAGGTTGTCCAGGTTCCGAGATGGTAGGTTCGATGGGTGTGATATCAGATCCAGAATGGGATCTAGAATCCAAGGTGGATTCACTGAGTGAGACCTTAGGTAAGGGAACCAGATCTGTTGAGGCCAGAATGGGGCTATGAGGATCATTCTGCACCTTTCTGAAGAACCTGGAGCATCAGAGGCAGAGGGGGGTATGCGTAAAGAAGACCGGGAGGCCAAGCATGCACCAGAGCGTCTCTCGGGGAATCCCCTGGAGGAGGGATTAGAGCGAAAAAACTGTCGCACTTGGTGTTTAAGGGAGAAGCAAAGAGATCGCAACAAGGAGTTCCCCACCGTGCAAAGATACGTTTCGCTACTTGAGCATTGAGAGACCACTCGTACGGGGAGAGAATGGTGCAACAGCTTGTCCGCAAGGATGTTGGACCGACCCGGAATATGCGTTGCGATGAGAAAGCGGTTGGTGGAGATCGCCCATTCCCACACTCTCATGGCTTCCCGACATAAAGGGTAAGACCTGGTTCCCCCCTGTTTGTTGATGTACCAGACCAGCGACATGTTGTCTGACTGAATCGCAATTGTTCCCAGGGGAAGAAAGGCTTGAAGTGCTTGCAACGCCAAGAGCACGGCCCTCATCTCCAGAACACTGATATGCAGGGAGGTCTCGTTCCACGTGCCTTGGACCGTCCGTCCCACAAAATGTCCCCCCCCCACCCGAGGCGAGATGCATCCGTGGTCACTGTGGCAAGAGGGGGAGATGCACAAAAGGGGCGGCCTCCTTGGAGATCCTCGGAATGGAGCCACCACAAGAGAGACCGCTTGCAAGCCTTGCTGATTGCAATGGGGTGATACAGAGGAAGAGAAAGATAAGACCATTGTACTTGAAGCGTCCACTGAAGTACCTGCATGTTCAAGCGGGCGAGTGGGAGAAGAGAAATCGCTGCCGCCATGGACCCTAGTGCCCTCAGGACCAATTCCGCTGGAACTGAGCTGGAGTGGAGGATGGCCCGCACCTGGAGTCATAGATTCCGAATTCTGTCGGTTGTGAGGAAGGCTCTTAAATTCCTCGTGTCTAACCTGGCACCTATGAATTCTATCAACTGAGTAGGGGCCAGGTTGGACTTTCCCACGTTTATCGTGATACCTAGCCAGGGAGCTAGATGAAGAAAGGAGTCTCTTGCCAAGGATAGTAGATGCCTTGTTGGAGCGGTGAGAAGCCAGTCGTCCAGGTACGGAAAGACCTGCACCCCCTGAAGCCTCAGGTGGGCCGCAACCACTGCTAATACTTTGGTGAACACCCTGGGGGCTGTGGTGAGACCAAAGGGTAGGACCCTGAACTGGTAGTGACTGGCTCCCAGCTGGAAGCGAAGAAACCTCCTGGACAGTCTGTCCATTAGTATGTGGTAGTACGCATCCTTGAGGTCTATAGAGCACATCCAGTGATTCTCTCCCAGAAGGGGGAGGATATATTGTAAAGTGACCATCCGGAACTTCTCCTTGGGAACTGCCATGTTTAATAGGGACAGGTCTAAAATGGGTCTTAGGTCCCCCGTCTGTTTTGGCACTAAAAAGAACCTGGAGTAGAACCCTGATCTGATCTGGTCTGGAGGGAATGGCTGGATGGCTCTTTTCCTCAGCAGATAGCCAATTTCTGCTGAAGCGGCCTCCCTCTGATCGGGTGGAACGCCGGGGAGGGATTTTGGCTTTGGGACGTGAAGAAAAGGGATTTTGTATCCTCAGGATATAATGCGGAGGACCCAGCGGTCTGATGTTATGGACTCCCATGCCGCTAGGTGCTCCGAAAAACGTCCCCCGACTGCCTCCAGAGTGGAAAAACCAAAGACCCTGTCAACTAATAAAAAACGAAAAAGTGAACCAGAAATCAGAATCTCCAACAGTCCTTCCAAATAATGCAGAAAATTTCAGTCGATGACTGGAACAAAAATCACCAGGTGAGCAGGTTAAACCAAATCCAGCAGACAAGATTTATTAAAGCACTTTTCGTTTGCTCAATGAGCAAACTTCTTCAGAATAAGTTACACTCCATCACAATGCAGTATTTAAATACTAAATTGTCACCAATTAAGCACAATTAAGAACCAACAATTAAAATCAATTAACATTTAAAAATACATAAAGGTATAGTTAAATGCATTCCAGTAGTACAAAAAAATGCCTTACATAAGAAACTATGCATCCCTAATAATTTCTACATATATATGTATGTGTGTGTAACAAATATACTAATTATTAAAAAGGAGAAATAATAATTTAGATATACCTTACATGTTTAGTTCCAAAGTTAGTGGAAACCAAAGACGCATACCTATCACTGTATGAGTAAAGGTAAAACCAAAATCTCATGAAAATACCAAATCAATGAGGAAAATTCACATAAAAATCCCTTAACTACCATGTACATATACACACACTATTGTTATTCCTACCAAAAACTAAAAAATAAAGAATAAAATTAAAAAATATATAAATATTCTATAAAGAAAAAATACCGGGATTATATAAATAACACTTAACCACATGGGTCTATCTTTTAAGACTAGAAATGCTTAATAAACATGAAATAGAACATGCTTCACTTAAACCAGGGAAGTGGTATGACTCCAACCTAATCTGCCAGTGCAATTCAAGTTCTAATAACTTTAAAGTAGTTGGACCACCCCTAATATCACAGACTGCCTGATCTATCCCAATGAATTTAAACTGATGAGTTGAATAATCAAGAAGATGCTTAGCAAGTGCATTAGTAACCTTGTGCTTCCTTATAGCATACTGATGCTCGTAAATACGTTCTCTGAACCTACGTTCAGTTTTACCTACGTAGTGGGCTGGACAATTTTGACATTGTGCTAAATAAACAAGCATCCTTGAATTACAATTGAGTCTGTGCAGTGAGTTCAGTTTAAATTCATGCTTGTTAACTGTAAATCTGTTAGATTCAATTATATATTTGCAGTAGTTACAGGAATGGCATTTGAACATGCCTGGGCATCTGGTAGAAGGTGGTTTCATCTCAAACCAAGATTTGAGGTTCCTAGCTTTCCGATATGTCACCTTCGGAGTTAAACCTAACTTCAACGACACCCCTGGATCTGCTCTAAACAAATGCCAATTCTTTTTAACGATAAACCACAAGCTAGCACAATCTACTGCAAAGGTAGTAATGAACCTCGGGAGGTCCAACATACCAACCCTATCCTCATTGTTAACTGTCAAATTATTCAAATAAGTTGCTGATGTTGTTAAATCGCCACTTTTTTTGACTTGCAGTAATGGTACATAGAAATTAGATCTCCTTTTCAGTGAAATTTCACCTATTAGATCTTCAACTAATTTAATAGGGTAACCTCGACTCGAGAACATCTTTTTTAGATTTATACATTCCTCAACGTACTCATCATCCCTACTAATAATTCTAGCGGCTCTTACAAGTTGACCTTTAACTACTGCACGTTTCTGTGTGAACGGATGACAACTTGTAAAGTGCAGCAGAGTGTTAGAGTAGGTGGGCTTCCTATGAATCCTTGATGTAAAACAAGAAGCAACAGGGTCTTTAACCAACAAAATGTCAAGATATGCTATCTGATTATCACTAAAAGTTGAAGTAAACACCAAAAAATCAGTAGTTTGATTGAGGTAGTCTACAAATGCGGTGGCTTGTAACTCATTCCCATTAAAGAGAATAAAAATGTCATCTAAATAACGTGTGTAGTACACTATATACTCTGAATATAGTAGATATTTAAAGACGAATTGGTGTTCCCAGTGGGCCATAACTAAATTTGCCACACTGGCACCATATGGTGAACCCATACCAACTCCAACGGTTTGTAAGTAGTAGTTATCTCCAAACATAAAAAAATTCCTAGATAATGTTAAATCTAAAAGTTCAACTACTAGCGAGATGTCATTACTACTTGCTTCTCTAGATCTTAACCTATCGCTCACCCACACAACCGCTATATCTTGAGGGATACAGGTGTATAAATCTTTAACATCCACAGTGAGAAAATTAAGATGGTCCTCATAACGCAATTCGTTAATTTTCGATAGAAATGTCCACGAGTCTCTACAAATTTGCACCTCCTGTGAAATATATTTACGTAATATATGGTCAACAACTTTTGCACAAGCATATATTGGTGAACCACGGCTGTCAATCAAGGGACGCATGGGGGGGTTTATCAAGTTCTTATGGATTTTGGGTATTCCGAAAAAATACGGAATCCTGGGATAGGAAGTTGACATATAGTTAAATAAATCCTGATTAATCCTACCTTCCAAATACATCTCATCAATGTGATCTTTAATGATTCTGTATGCACTGTTAATCTCATTTTTGGAACTCAGTGCATAAGCAGGAGTATCAAGTAGCAAAGTCATTCGATCATAATAGTCATTCTTCTCAAAAATCACTACCCCCCACCTTTGTCAGGTTTACAAATACGTAAATTAGGGTTTGAATACACTCAATTTCTGCTATGTTATTATGTAGAGGTGAATGTTTAAACTTATTAGTATGACTCCTAATATCCACTTCACACATCTGCTCAAATGTAGACAAAAGCGGATGAAGTGGTGGATTGAAGGTACTAGGCACACGTAGTTGGCTGGAGAGATCAGTGTAAGCTCCCCCTCCCATCATAAGTTTAAAATTAAGCTTCCTAGTAAAAATTCCTACATCAATGATAGCCTTAAAGTCCAAATGATATTGGGGTACATACGTATGGCCCTTTGCCATTAAATCTGTCATTTCAGTAGTGATAGAAGTTTTGGAAAAATTATATACTTTAAAATCACCTAAGGTGTTAGTACTAATAACTGGGCCCTGCTGCACATTACGGATAACCAAACCAGCATCTGCCAATGGAGAAGGGGGTGCTTGGGTGTCAACAGTATCAACCACAGGTACATAAGAATTTTGGACCTGAGGAAAACAAGGCAGGGGAAGGAGGGTGGTATTAGGAATGTGAGATAACATCTGAAGTTATGGTGAGTACATAACTAAAAGATGTATGTGTGATCCTCAGCCTACATTCTCTGACTGATGATGGACAGCCTAAATGAAAGTGTCTGGGATTGGACCAGTAGCCAGCACAAATCTCTCGATATATAGCGAGCTGGAATGCATTTGATTTCCCGGAATGTGGGTACCAAGAGAGAGGTTGGTAGCTAGGCATCTGTCGTCAGGGTAACTGGAGGAGAATAACAACAAAGGGGCTTTCCTTGATTTAGATTGGATGTCTGGAAGCCACCAGTGGTTTCCAGGCTGAAGGCAGATACTCTCTGGGCCTGATGTGTATATATATGTGTGATAATAGCCTTGAGGTCTATGGGCTGTCAAACATTTGTAACGCGACCATCTCGAATTTGGATTTCGGTGGATTGAAAACTTGCGAGATTTTATGAAACCACATCTTCCCCCCCTTCTTTTAGCAGGGGGCCGGAAGGAGCTGTGCCTGCCGCTTACTCCGCCTTCCGCCGTCAAGGAAATGAATGAGCCTCATGGACGAGAAAGAATTGAAGTGAGATAGTTCCACGGCATCTGGATGTTCCCCCGCCCCCCAAACTAAAATCCCAGAATCCTGGGAGGTCCGTCCCCGGAGCCACGATAGCAGACGGAAGTCCCAGCCCGCAGCCGAGAGGGGAGAGGACCGAAAAAGTATCGTCCCTAAACATCACCCCGTCCCAGCCCAGAAGTCCGTGTACCAAATACCAAACCGACCCGTTGGAGTAGTCGGTATCTGAATCCGACATCCTCGAGACGAGAGGGAACTGAACTGCGGGTTAGAGGTCTCTCCAAACCCCCCCCCCAAAGGGGGGGGGCGGCGGCCCGCGGCTCGCCGGCGACTATCGGCGGCGACACACACACACATTCCATCGGGGTCGCGGTGGACCGGCCGAGGAGGAAGATCTGTGTCTGAGCTGGCGGCTCGGGGGCGGCTCGACCGCGAGGTGACCCGCCTCATGGAACCGAGCCCGCGTCCCGGCCCAGAAAGCATCGAACTGAGACTGGTGGCATCGCAGGATCCTGGGAGGAAGTCCTCCTTCGGTTCAAGAACCTGCCTCCAGTTCTTAGTGATGTCTCCGGCGGACTGGTGGGGGTGGACTTCGGATTTTTTGGTGCCTGGAGAAAATCGCTAGGCAAAAAGAAGTGCACAAAAATAACTAGGGTACTTTGAACCCCTGTTGGTTTTAGGAGGGTTGAAAGAAGACCCCAGCTAGCTCGAGACCACCTTCGCAGATTAGCTGCAAACGACGACTGGGACTGGATATAGTAAGCTCAGCCAATAAAGACTTAGCTCTTTGGCATAAAGCGCAGGATCGGAGGATCGGAGTGGGAACCCATCAGTCCAGATGTTATCGATTCGTTCTCCTCTGATTGGGTCGGTTCTGCCATTGGCGCTGAGTTTTGGGTCTCGCTCCTAAAAAATTGTCCTGTGTGTTGATATTGTTACTTGTATTACTGTAGTTCCTATTCTGGATCCTCTGACTCCTACGCAGTTCAACTGGTTCGCTTTAATAAATCTTGTCTGTTGGATTTGGTTTAACCTGCTCACCTGGTGATTTTGTTCCAGTCATCAACTGAAATTTTCTGCATTATTTGGAAGGACTGTTGGAGATTCTGATTTCTGGTTCACTTTTTCGTTTTTTATTAGCTGACAGTGTCTTTGGTTTTTCCTAAGTATGACGTCTGAGTCTGTTTGTGAACCAGTTAGTGAGTTTCCCAACGCCACACCGGAGCTACTCAGATCCAGCACGCCAGGTACTACTATTCAACCCCCTATACCTCCTGAAACCCACAACATCAGTACAAAATCATTGGATTTACTGTTGAGTAAGATTGACTCCATGTTATTCAGCATTGACTTGTTGGAGAAGGCACAAGGCTATAATCCTGCTTTGCATTCTAAGGGGAATTCAGCGTCTAACCGTGCTGCTACACCTGTTTTTTTCGAATTTAGCGTCTGTTAA
Source organism: Protopterus annectens (assembly GCF_019279795.1). Classification (NCBI taxonomy): domain Eukaryota; kingdom Metazoa; phylum Chordata; order Ceratodontiformes; family Protopteridae; genus Protopterus; species Protopterus annectens. Next base: position 1,117,526,857 of record NC_056743.1, read on the forward strand.
TATAGTTAACAGTGACGAGGTTGGTGACATTCCAGTGCCTCACGTTTCAATGGGGAATATCACGAATATTCAAGAAATGGACAATCTGGTTAACAAAGCACCATCGGAACCAGGTTGTGTGGTGAAAGCTAACGCGACTACAGTAGCAGGTTTGGTTGATGTCAACAGTGAAGGGCAGAGGAGAATTCCGGCCGTTGGAACTTTTAGTTATGTACTTACCATAACTTTAGATGTTTGGGATCCATCTCACCTACATTCTGTACTGATGGGCTCGGAGCCGATCCCTCGGCTCCGACTCGGCACGCTATGCTATAGAGCAAGGCCTCTTATTGGCTGAGCTATTTCTTATCCCAGGATGCACCACCACTAATCCCCCAGATCTTGTTTGTCCGCATTCATGCACACATGCACAACTTGTTTATATAACATTGTTAGATGTTTCAAGATGAAACAACAGGATTCTGACCTTCTGATATCCTCTGATCTCCAAGGAAGGGGAAGGAGGGTGGGTTATTGGGAATGTAGCGAGATGGATCCCAAACATCTAAAGTTATGGTAAGTACATAACTAAAAGATGTTATGTGATCCTATCTCGCCTACATTCTGTACTGATGGGACAGCGTCCTAGCACCTAAATCCTGGGTGGCTCATTGGAAAACACTCCTGAGCACTGTGGAATCAAATGAAGCTCGTCCTCTAGATGCCACATCCAATTTGTAGTGGGAAATGAAAGTGTGTGGGGAAGACCATGTAGCCGCAGCACAAATGTCACTAATGGCAAGCTTAGAATGAAATGCTATCGAAGTAGCCATAGCCCTTGTAGAATGAGCTTTGACAGAGGTGGTAAGCTCTTTGTTAGAATAAGAATAAGCTTGAGTAATACAGTCCCTGATCTATTTGGCAATAGTGACCTTTGTGACAGCTTTGCCCAATTTATTGTCTGCAAAGGATACAAACTGATCTGTTTTCCTTGTTTGTTTGTTCCTGTCTAAATAAAAACGCAACTGCCTGTGGACATCTAGTGTGTGGAATATGAATTCCACTTTGTTAGAATATTTTGGAAAAAAGACTGGAAGTTCTAACGATTGTTGCAAGCAGAAACTGGAACAAACTTTAGGGACAAAGGAAGGATTTGGCCTGAGAGATACTCTGTCTTTGTGAAAAACCAAGTACAGGGGTTTTACAGACAAAGCTTGAAGCTCTGACACTCTTCTGGCAGAAGTAATCGCCACCAGAAAAGCAGTCTTCCATGATAGAAATTTTAGATCACATGTAGCTGCCGGTTCAAAGGGGGAGGAAGTTAAGGCGTGTAACACAACATCGAGATCCCATGGAGGAGCAGGATGAGAAATCGGAGGTCTTAACAGAGCAGCACCTTTCAAGAAGGTCTTACACAATTTGTTGCTCATTAAAGGTGGGTTTATAGATTCGTGAAAATTGGAAATCGCTGCCAATTGAACCTTGATGGTAGAGACTGAAGAGCCTTGATTGAAAAGAGAAGTTAAAAATTTTAGTACTTCTGCCACGGGAATAGAGATGGGATCCAGGCCCCGGAGTTGAGCCCAAATAGCAAATCTTTTCCATTTGCTAGAATACAGTTTCTTTGTAGCAGACTTATGGGCCGAAGATAATGTGTACAACCTCTGGATCCAATGTATGACTCCTGACTATAGTCGGAAGAGGAGGAGCCAAGCCGTCAATTTTAAGGTGTGCAGGGACTGGTGGAATAGTCCCGACTGATGAACCAAAAGGTCTGGGATCTGATCCAGGAACCATGGACCTTCCAGAGCATATTTCCGAAGATAGGAAAACCATACTTGACGAGGCCAGTAAGGAGCAACTAAGATCATTTTGCTCCCCAAGAGAGATGCCTTTTGGATCACCCTGGGAAGGAGAGGAACTGGGGGGGAAGACATAAAGCAGGCCGGTGGGCCAAGGACGGGCTAGTGCGTCCATGGGGCTCTTCCCCGGAGCCGGGGTTAGGGAGAAGAATTTTTTGCACTTCGCATTTAGTGGAGTCGCGAAGAGGTCGCAACACGGAACTGCAGCAATGTGAGATGAAGAACATCTCCCCATCTGCTGAAAATCTGACTTGCAACTGTCATGTTCAGAGACCATTCGTGAGGAGAGAGGATGGTTCAGCTCAGTCTGTCGGCTATCACACTGGACTTGCCTGGGATATGAGTAGCCACTAGAAAGCGTACGGTCGAGACTGCCCATTCCCAGACTCTCATGGCCTCTCTGCAAAGAGGATAGGACCTGGTCCCTCCCTGTTTGTTCAGGTGCCAGACAACTGACATGTTGTCTGAGTGAACGGCAATTACGCCCTGAGGGAGGTAATCGTGAAGGGCTTGGAGGGACAGAAGCACAGCCCTCATTTCTAGGATGTTGATATGAAGTAGGGTCTCTTCTGGGTGCCATTTGCCTTGGACTGACCTGCCCAGGGAATGCCCCCCACCCCATCTGGGAGGCGTCCGTGGTCAAAGTGGCCGCAGGAGGAGGTGGAACAAAGGGTCGTCCCTGATCCAAATTGGAGGGCACTAGCCACCAGTGAAGGTCCCGTTTGCATGTTTCCGTGATCCATATGAGGTGACTGAGAGGGAGTTCCTGAAAGGACCACTGAGCTGAAAGAAGCCACTGGAGAATTCTCATGTGCAACCTTGCCAAGGGACTAGAAGAACCATGGCGGACATGGATCCCAATAGCTGCAGGACCATTCTGGCTGGGGCTTTGGACCTGGGAAGTAAGGCTCGAACTTGAGTCTGTATGGTTTGTATTCTGTCTGTAGGTAGATAGACCCGCATTTGGTTTGAGTCTATCTCTACCCATATGAATTTTATTCGTTGAGATGGCAGCAACACAGACTTTGGCCAATTGAAGGTGATTCCAAGGGAGTTGCCCAGTGATATAGTGGCTTGTAGGCATCGCAGTAGTAGATGCTTGGAGGTGGCAGTTAGGAGCCAGTCGTCTAGATACGGAAACACCTGGAATCCTAGACTTCTCAGGTGAGCAGTCACGACTGCCAAGCACCTGGTGAACACCCTGGGGGCTGTGGTGAGACCAAAGGGCAGTGCTCGGAACTGAAAATGACTGCCTCCTAGGCTGAAGCGCAGATGTCTCCTGGACGCTTGATGTACCATGATATGGTAATAAGCGTCCTTGAGATCTATGGAGCACATCCAAACACCTATCTCCAGCAATGGGAGAATGGTTTGTAGGGTGACCATTCGGAACTTGGACTTTCTGACTGAACGGTTTAGAATGCTGAGGTCCAAAATGGGCCTCAAGTCCCCGGTCTTTTTTGGCACCAAAAAGAATCTTGAGTAAGTCCCTAATCTGATCTGGTCTGCGGGGACCGGTTGGATGACTCCTTTTTGCAGCAGCTTTGAAACTTCTGAGGCTGCAGTATCCCATTGACTGGGTGGCGGGTCCGGGATTCTTTTGGACTGAGGTGGGGAGTGAGAGAAAGGGATGGTGTAACCTCCGGCAATAATTCGAAGCACCCATCGGTCCTGAGTGATACCTTCCCAGGCTTTCAGGTGCTTCGAACGACCCCGACTGGCTCGGAGCTGCACAGTCGGGCAATCCCTCAGGGACTGTGAAAGGCTGAAGAGCCACGAAAGGACTCGCGGTCTCCAGTGTTGCGAGGGCCTCTGCTGCCTCTGGGACGGCGTCTTCTGGAAGAATTTCCCCCTCCCCTGCCTCTGGAAGGGGGATCATCCTGCTGAGAGGGGTAAGGCTTCTGAGATCTACGGAACCACATTTTCCCTCCTCTTTAGCCTTGGGATAAGGCCGAAGGGAGTGGAAAATCGTGCCCCGGCAGTCAGAGTCTTACCCTCCTGTTCGCAGCGGGTCAGTGTGTCCTTTACCTTGGGTCCAAACAGGGAGGACCCATCAAAGAGGGCGTCGGCAAAGGAAGACTTGAAGGCCTCCGCGAAATGACACAGGCGGAGCCAGGCTTGTCTCCGTAGAGCAATGCCTGTACTGCTGCTTACTCGCCTTCGGCCGCATAAGAAATGAGCCTCATGGACGAGTTTGAAATGGACGACAATGTAGCCAGCTGAGAGCCAACCGTCTAGGCCAGCTCCTCAGGCAGGTTTACCCTTAATGTAAAGGCCGCTGAACTTAGGGTGCGCTTTCCGTACCGATTCATGCTCCCAGACTCCTTATTAGGAGGATGGATGGACGTCGAAGCCTCTGCTACATCTTGCTGGGTAGCAGATGCCACCACCAAAGCATCTACAGCCACACCTTTGGTTAGAAATTCTTTTTCAGGGGGTGCAGAGAGGAACTTATTCGGACGAGCAGGTACCAGTTCCACAGAGTCTGGGTGTTCCCACGCCCTTCGACAGATCAAATCCAAGAGCTCATCGAAGGGCGGAGACACCCAGGAGGCGGAGGGCTGAGCCCCAAAGGCCTTAAGGAACACCGACTCATCAGCAGAAGGGGGTTTGGACTGCCAGCCGCCTCGTTGTTTAAGGGCTTCCAGGATGTCTGCGAAAGAGACATCATCCGAGGACGACTTAGGGGACCCCTCTGCATCATCGAGATCAGTGTCTGATGTAAGAGACTCATCAGGGGAGTCAACGTGCTTCCTCTTGCACGATCTTTTCCTGGGGGGTTCTTCCGAAGAGGCTTCAGAAGGACCTCCAGGAGGGGGGGAAACCACAGTGGGGGTAACCTCAGGCCCCGGGGCTCCGCTGTCTAAGGACAGGGGGACTGCCAAAGACCCAGTCTCGGTATGCAGGGAAGGAGCTGGGAGACCGTGGAGGTAGCCAAAGATGATTTGGCTAACGCACTGCTCATAGCCCTGAAGGCGGGACCACCAGAATCCTGGGAGGGTCCCACCTCCGTGGCCACGACAGTAGACGGCACTCCCACCGCCGACGCACCAAGAGGGAGACTTGGGACCAAAACATCAATCCCAAGCATCCCCAGGGCCGACGGAAGAAGTCCATGTACTGAACTCTGACCCAAGAGCCGGAGTTGGAGTAAGGGTCGGGCCCGACCCTAAAACCTCCACCAGTTCCACCAGCACCGGCTCCAACAGTGCCGAGGCTGTTGGAGGAGGAACCATAGTAGGGAGGTGGACCATCGGCTCTGAAGCCGAATGGGCTGGAGCCAAAACTAGCTTTTGGAACACCGGAGACTGGAAGAGTCTAAGGAGCACCCTGTCGATGTCCGAATCAGACATCTTGGATGATCTGGACGATATCGATCGGGTCCGAACCGATTTCTCCATCGGCTCCAAAGGACTAGGGGACCGGCTCAGACCACTATCGGCTCCGAGAGAGATCTCAAGGCAATTTCCCTCGGTGCCGATAAGGACTTCGCCCGAGGGAAGAGTCTGAGCCGGTAACCCTCATCGGCTCCAATATCAGTGGAGCCGATGAAGGTGACCGCCTCGATGCCCCAGTCCTCGGCTCCGAAACCAGAGGGGTCGAGGCTGGAGGCATCGAGGAAGACCGTTCCGCCCTCGGCTCCGAAGTCCGTGGAGCCGATGGAGAAGTCTGCCTAGGTTTTTTGGCAGTCGGTTCCGACTGACTGGTCGGAGCAGACGCTTTCTTCTTTTTTGAAGGAGAGGGAGACTAAGATAAAGCTTCCTTGAAGGATGGCTTAATTAACCCCTTAAGGATTAATTTGTTTTTCCTCTCCTGGAGGACCCTTGATGAGAAGGGCGTGACACACGCTACACGATTCTTGTAGGTAAGCAGTAAACGCACGAGGAGTGGTCGTCCATTATGGACATCTTAAAACCACACCTCGTGCATTTTTTAAACCCGGAGGGTTTATGTTCTTTGGACATGACTAGAAAAAACACAGTTATCTTAAGATAACACGAAAAACTAGCGAGAAGTTTAAATTATAAGTTTTTTTTTTTTTTTTTTTTTTTATACAATACACAAGAAAAAAACACAGAAAGAGAGGGTCAAGACCCTCTAACTAAAACGGGTACTTGACCCACAAATAAACGTTAGCCACAAATAACACTAGAATAGCAAAAGGGGAAGGCCCCTCTAACTAAAACGGGAAACCTTCCCTTAACAAAAAAAGAACAACTTTCTCAACCAAATCAGCAAGTACACACACGTATCACAAAAATAGCTGTTAAAACAGCTTTTGGGTTGAAAACTAGCAAATTCCTGACAGGAAAAGTCTAAATAAATTAGTACTTAGCCCAGCCAAGTTGAGACCACGTCTTAGCTTGTAAGCGGCAAACGAGATCTGGGGGATTAGTGGTGGTGCATCCTGGGATAAGAAATAGCTCAGCCAATAAGAGGCCTCGCTCTATAGCATAGCGTGCCGAGTCGGAGCCGAGGGATCGGCTCCGAGCCCATCAGTACAGAATGTAGGCGAGATCACATAACATGTGATAGTTACTCTCAGCAGAATGTTTCTGGTTTTACGGTGAATGCACATGATCCTGGGCTATTAAAACAAGCCAACACGCCTGCTACGCCTTTTGTGGACATAAATGTTAACAATTTTCCACCTAATACAAGCCAACAACCTGAGGGGAATATTATTATTAACAGGAATCGACAACTTGATGGTAATAGTGCTTTTTTGTCATCTATGGGGAACAGGATGCAGACTCCGGTGAGTAATAACTTCGCTAACTACCCTGACTTTTCGAATTGGATCTGTGTTAATCCATCGTTCAATTCAGAGGCACCTGTATTACTTTCTCATGGCAATACCATTGAACCTGATATAACTAGCAATTTAAAAACATTTGACAATATTCTGCTCAAAATAAAAAAATTACAGCTTGAAATAGCGTATTTTAATGAATGTTTGGTACGAAGAATAGTACCAAAAGGCTTAAGACATTTTCAGTAACCAACTGGCTTAGTTGCAAATTCTGCTTTTCATCAGGAACTGGTCTCTTTGTTTGACAGGCATGGATTTGAGTTGCTTAATGTGATGATTAAACATTACACACTACAAATTGATGAACTTAATGCTGAAGCAACTATGTTGGACAATGTTATTAAATCTGACCTTGTTTTTGATAGGTATAGATTTGACTATGCCAGATTGTTTAGCAGTATTGATGAATATCTTGTTAAATTAAAATATGTTAAAATTAAAAAACTGGATAGGGATTCGAAGGCCTATAGGGAAGGGGTTGCTTACCCTAAACCCCCTTTAGGCCAGACATGGAGGGCTAATTCTGGACCTTACTCCAATACTCCTAACCATAATGCACCAAACGCTGTTTTTGATGGTGTTTTGTCTAATAATAATAATGTAGGTGACATTCAGAATGATTTTTCGGCTGGTAATGAAGGTTTACCACCGGTTGAACTGCGTAGGAGTGAGAGGATCCAGAATAGGAACAACAGTAATACAAGTAACAATATCAACACACAGGACAATTTTTTTAGGAGCGAGACCCAAAACTCAGCGCCAATGGCAGAACCGACCCAATCAGAGGAGAACGAATCGATAACATCTGTTTCTCCTCAGGTCCAAAATTCTTATGTACCTGTGGTTGATACTGTTGACACCCAAGCACCCCCTTCTCCATCGGCAGATGCTGGTTTGGTTATCCGTAATGTGCAGCAGGGCCCAGTTATTAGTACTAACACCTTAGGTGATTTTAAAGTATATAATTTTTCCAAAACTTCTATCACTACTGAAATGGCAGATTTAATGGCAAAGGGCCATACGTATGTACCCCAATATCATTTGGACTTTGTTAAGGCTATCATTGATGTAAAAATTTTTACTAGGAAGCTTAATTTTAAACTTATGATGGGAGGGGGAGCTTACACTGATCTCTCCAGCCAACTACGTGTGCCTAGTACCTTCAATCCACCACTTCATCCGCTTTTGTCTACATTTGAGCAGATGTGTGAAGTGGATATTAGGAGTCATACTAATAAGTTTAAACATTCCCCTCTACGTAATAACATAGCAGAAATTGAGTGTATTCAAACCCTCTGTTCTAATAATTTACGTATTTGTAAACCTGACAAAGGTGGGGGGGGGGGTAGTGATTTTTGAGAAGAATGACTATTATGATCGAATGACTTTGCTACTTGATACTCCTGCTTATGCACTGAGTTCCAAAAATGAGATTAACAGTGCATACAGAATCATTAAAGATCACATTGATGAGATGTATTTGGAAGGTAGGATTAATCAGGATTTATTTAACTATATGTCAACTTCCTATCCCAGGATTCCATATTTTTTCGGAATACCCAAAATCCATAAGAACTTGATAAACCACCCCCATGCGTCCCTTGACTGACAGCCGTGGTTCACCAATATATGCTTGTGCAAAAGTTGTTGACCATATATTACGTAAATATATTTCACAGGAGGTGCAAATTTGTAAAGACTCGTGGACATTTCTATCGAAAATTGACGAATTGCGTTATGAGGACCATCTTAATTTTCTCACTGTGGATGTTAAAGATTTATACACCTGTATCCCTCAAGACATAGCGGTTGAGTGGGTGAGCGATAGGTTAAGATCTAGAGAAGCAAGTAGTAATGACATCTCGCTAGTAGTTGAACTTTTAGATTTAACATTATCTAGGAATTTTTTTATGTTTGGAGATAACTACTACTTACAAACCGTTGGAGTTGGTATGGGTTCACCATATGGTGCCAGTGTGGCAAATTTAGTTATGGCCCACTGGGAACACCAATTCGTCTTTAAATATCTACTATATTCAGAGTATATAGTGTACTACACACGTTATTTAGATGACATTTTTATTCTCTTTAATGGGAATGAGTTACAAGCCACCACATTTGTAGACTACCTCAAACTACTGATTTTTTGGTGTTTACTTCAACTTTTAGTGATAATCAGATAGCATATCTTGACATTTTGTTGGTTAAAGACCCTATTGCTTCTTTTACATCAAGGATTCATAGGAAGCCCACCTACTCTAACACTCTGCTGCACTTTACAAGTTGTCATCCGTTCACACAGAAACGTGCAGTAGTTAAAGGTCAACTTGTAAGAGCCGCTAGAATTATTAGTAGGGATGATGAGTACATTGAGGAATGTATAAATCTAAAAAAGATGTTCTCGAGTCGAGGTTACCCTATTAAATTAGTTGAAGATCTAATAGGTGAAATTTCACTGAAAAGGAGATCTAATTTCTATGTACCATTACTGCAAGTCAAAAAAAGTGGCGATTTAACAACATCAGCAACTTATTTGAATAATTTGACAGCTAACAATGAGGATAGGGTTGGTATGTTGGACCTCCCGAGGTTCATTACTACCTTTGCAGTAGATTGTGCTAGCTTGTGGTTTATCGTTAAAAAGAACTGACATTTGTTTAGAGCAGATCCAGGGGTGTCGTCGAAGTTAAGTTTAACTCCAAAGGTGACATATCGGAAAGCTAGGAACCTCAAATCTTGGTTTGAGATGAAACCACCTTCTACCAGATGCCCAGGCATGTTCAAATGCCATTCCTGTAACTACTGCAAATATATAATTGAATCTAACAGATTTACAGTTAACAAGCATGAATTTAAACTGAAGCACAGACTCAATTGTAATTCAAGGATGCTTGCTTATTTAGCACAATGTCAAAATTGTTCAGCCCACTACGTAGGTGAAACTGAACGTACGTTCAGAGAGCGTATTTATGAGCATCAGTATGCTATAAGGAAGCACAAGGTTACTAATGCACTTGCTAAGCATATTCTTGATTATTCAACTCATCAGTTTAAATTCATTGGGATAGATCAGGCAGTCTGTGATATTAGGGGTGGTCCAACTACTTTAAAGTTATTAGAACTTGAATTGCACTGGCAGATTAGGTTGGAGTCATACCACTTCCCTGGTTTAAATGAAGCATGTTCTATTTCATGTTTATTAAGCATTTCTAGTCTTAAAAGATAGACCCATGTGGTTAAGTGTTATTTATATAATCCCGGTATTTTTTCTTTATAGAATATTTATATATTTTTTAATTTTATTCTTTATTTTTTAGTTTTTGTTAGGAATAACAATAGTGTTTGTATATGTACATGGTAGTTAAGGGATTTTTATGTGAATTTTCCTCATAGATTTGGTATTTTCATGAGATTTTGGTTTTACCTTTACTCATACAGTGATAGGTATGCGTCTTTGGTTTCCACTAACTTTGGAACTAAACATGTAAGGTATATCTAAATTATTATTTCTCCTTTTTAATAATTAGTATATTTGTTACACACACATACATATATACGTAGAAATTATTAGGGATGCATAGTTTATCTTATGTAAGGCATTTTTTTGTACTACTGGAATGCATTTAACTATACCTTTATGTATTTTTAAATGTTAATTGATTTTAATTGTTGGTTCTTAATTGTGCTTAACTGGTGACAATTTAGTATTTAAATACTGCATTGTGATGGAGTGTAACTTATTCTGAAGAAGTTTGCTCATTGAGCAAACGAAAAGCGCTTTAATAAATCTTGTCTGTTGGATTTGGTTTAACCTGCTCACCTGGTGATTTTGTTCCAGTCATCGACTGAAATTGCCTCCCGAGTGGAGCAGTCGGGCAACCCCTCAGGGTTGCTGCGCGGGTCGTTCAGAGAAAGGTTCTCTGGACCCGAAATTCCTGGGAGCCCCTCTGCCCCTGGGGCGGCGTCCGCCCTGTCCTCCTCTGCCATGGAAGGACTGGTTGTCCGGAGCGGGTTGGGATTGCTGTGACTTTCGGAACCACATCTTCTTCTGGCCCTTTTGGTTCCTAGAGTAGGACCTATGGGGCACAGAGAAGCGGACTCCGATGGCAGACAGCGTCTTCCCGTCCTTCTCGCTCTGGACCAAGGTGTCGCAAACCGTCTTGCCAAAAAGGGCAGAACCAAAGGGGGCGTTCGCGAAAGACGCCTTGAAGGGCTCCGTGAAATCGCAATGGCGGAGCCAGGCCTGGCGTCTCGTGACTAGGCCTACTCCTGCAGCTCTAGCGGCTCCCTCAGTAGCATGGGAAAGCAACCGCATAGAGGTATTGGTCACGGACCAAAGAGTGGCCATACGGGTGGAGTGCAAAAGTTTGTCCTCCTCCGACATGGACTCTGGGGGGGATGCAGCGTATTCTTTGATAAGATCGCGCTGCATCCTAATAACACGTGCCAAGATAGTTGAGCGCCCTCACTGAGAAGGTCGCTGAACTAAACATTCGCTTCCCCAAGCGGTCCATCATCCGAGACTCCTTGCTCGGAGGATGAACTGATTGACTCTCCTGGGCGAGTTCCCTCTTAGTGGCTGCTGCCGTCAACATGGCATCTACCGGGGGTCCCTTACTCCAGTGGGCACAGTCAGCAGGGGGGGGGGCTAAGAATCCTGTCTGGCCTTTTGGGGATTGGCTCCACAGTGTCCGGTTCCTTCCACGCGCTGGTGGTAATAAGGTCCACCAGGGGGTAGGCAGGAGGGGACACCTAAGAGGTAGACTGGCCCGCTTCAAATGCCTCCAAGAACACGGACTCGTCCGAGGAAGATTGTGGCAGACAACCCACCTCTTATACGAAGCATTTCCATGATGTCTCCAAAGGAGACATCCTCGGGGGGTGATCTTGGGGAGCCTTCCCCTTCCTCCAAGTCCGTGTCTTCAGTTAAAGACTCGGGGGAGTCTATGTGCCTCCTTTTACACGTGTGCTTGCGAGGTGCCTCCTTGGGGGGGCTGTCCGAGGAGCCCTCGCAAGCAGTGTATTGTTCCAAAGGAACTGCTTGGGGCATTGAAACGGGCTGTCCCAGGTGACGGAAGCCTGACCCAGAGCAGATGGAGTGCGGGACAGAGCCGAAGCAAGTGCCGGGGGTCCAAAAGCCCTCAACAGAGCCCTCTCCACTACATCAAAAGCCGAAGGGGAGCCGGCCTCGACCAAAGGATCCGACAGTCTGCTCCCCCTCGGATCCGAGGAGTGGATCGGAGCCGGCCGAGCCTCGGATCCGAGGGACCAGTGCGCTCCGACACGGACGGCGCCGAAGGCACACTGAGTCCCTCGGATCCGAAACTCAGGCCAAGGCTCCGAGAGGTCGGATCTGGCACACTCGAGGGCAGGGTCGGATCCGAAGTACCCAGTACTATCGGAGCCGACCCACCCCCGGCTCCAAAGCTGCCCGGCTCAGAGCGCTCCGAACCCGGGTAGCAGGTCGGAGAAGGAGCTATGGGCTTGAAAAAGGGGGTAGAGCTCCCCCCCGGGGGGGTGGGGGGAGGCAGGAGCACTCCCATCTGCATCTGGGCCTGGATGAACCTTCACATCATCCAGTCCAGATCGGCGGAGACACTATAGGTCGACCTCAAAGAGGCTACAGAGGTAGGCCTCGAGTACCGCCTCGAAGGAGGTCGGGTCTCCTTCTCCTCAGGTCCCAGTAAAAAAGGTTGGCGACCGGAGCCGAGGAGAAGGAGAACCAGTAGCTAGAGGCCGGAGGAGAAGCCCGCTTAGCCGGCAGGACAGAGACGGAGGTCTCTGCCCGCCGCTTGTGGTGCTTCTCTCTCCGGTCCTTCTTCCTAGCTTCCCTCTCCTCCAAACCCGTAGAGGGAGTTTGAATCCCAGGAGGAGGAGCGGGAGCAGGTAGGGCAGGTACCGCAGGAGCGGTAACTACCAAAGGGGTGAAGGCCGAAGCAGAGTCCGGGGGTAATAGTCCCAAGACCAGCTTCGACCTCCGCTCCTTCAATGCCCTGGGGTTGAACCCTGCACAGATTAAACATCCAGAAGCGAGGTGTTCAACCCCAAGGCATTGAACGCACCGAGTGTGGCCATCCGCAGGGGACAGCTTATGGCCACACTCGGAGCATTTCGAAAATATCGCCTTTGGGGCCTCAGACATTTTTTTTTTTTTTTTTAAACAAAAAGCAAACTAACAAGTTAACAAGTTAACAACCCAGTCACACTAAAGGCCCCAAAGAAACCACGCGCACACAAGCTATGCTACCAGCGAGGGGAGGGAATTACAAAAAGAATAAGTAATTTAACAAAAAATTAGTTCAAAGGGGTGAGAAACCTAAAACTTTCACACAAAAAACTATTTATTTGACAAAAATACCCTTAGTAAAATACTAAATAGCACTTAGCTGAAGGAGCTCAAAAATCCAGCTGTCAACCATGAACGCGGCAACCTAGATCTGAGGTCATGTAGGGAGAGCAGGGCATTATGGGTGAGGGGAGGAGCTAGGAGCTCGGATCCATAGCTGGATAAACCATGCCGATTCGGATCCGATATCGGATCCATAACCCACAGGTTGCTGACAAATGAATCTCCTACTTCAGATCCTACATTTCCGGATAATTAAACAGAGAATCTAAATATTTAGAGACGAAAATATAGACTATGGATAGTGCACTGATTAAATAATGCACAAAACCGACAGCAAGGTACGTCATGGTCAAAGCCTAGGCAAGGAATACAGTATGAATGAAAATCTTTGAGGTATTTGCTTTCCACAAGTAATGCAATTAATTTTTACTGACATTGGGAAGGAGCAAGAAAAAGTTTCCCCAACGGGGTACTTAACTTTAGTTGAAGACTTTGGTTCTGAAACTCGAAAACGAAAGTTTCAGGAGTCGGCTGACTGGCACTTGCAAACTGCTTCTGCTTCGGGCACCGTACTGCAAGAAAGACTATTGTAATTGCGTCGGCTGCATGTTTTATACCCCTAATGACCTGACATCATGGAAGAAGGGACAGCAACTGAAGCAGGACCCAAGACTTTGTTAATCAGGCCTACGGAGGTTTACTGCAAGCAGATAACCCAAATGTAATGACTGCAACAGTGAAACACGAAGAACATCTGACAAGGCAGTTTTCAAGCTCCGCCAGCCAAAAACTCTCAGCTAAGAACTACCCATAATGCCCCTCTCAGTCTCTCCAGACAGTTTGCCAGCCCCTATATTATAGAGATAGTAAGAGGAAAACGGAAGGCTTTGTCTGAGCAAATACCCTAACTAGGAATTCCTAAAGTCCACCAGGAATCCAGATAGGGGGAAGGAGGGCAGGAAGTAATGAATGAAAAGATCTACAACACAGATGGAACATTATGGTAAGACATAACTTCTTTATCTGATGTTGTAAATCTTTATTCATTCCTTACTGTTGGGATAGAGTCCCCAGCTACTTGAGTTGTGGGTGGCCATAAGGAAGGCTATTCCTGAGCACCACAGAACCAAAAGATGCTTGTCCCCTGGAGGCCAAATCCAATTTGTAATGAGTTATAAAGGTATGAGGTCTTGCCCAAGTGGCTGCTGCCCAGGTATCATCCATAGAAGCTCTGGAATGAAAAGCCACAGAAGTAGCCATCGATCTAGTAGAATGAGCCTTTATTCTGGAGAGCAAAAATAGCTTATTCTGATGGTAGATAAAGATAATGACATTTCTAAGCCAGAATAAAAGAGTCACTTTGGAGACAGGTTTATCCAATCTGGGTCCTGCAAAGGCCACAAACAACTGATCAGTTTTCCTGAAAGATTTAGTCTTGTCTAAATAACAACAAAGCTGCCTATGAACATCAAGGGTGTGCAACAGATACTCCCCTCTGAATGCTGAGGGAAGATAACCAGCAGTTCAATAGATTGGTTAATGGAAAAAACAGAAATTACCTTGGGCAAGAAAGAAGGGTCAGTACGAAGGGATACTCTATCCCTGTGGAAATTCAAGTAAGGTCTCTTGACACTCAAGGCCTGCAACTCGGATAATCTTCTTGCTGAGTAAGTGCTACTAGAAGTAGAGTCTTCCATGATAAAAATTTTATATCACAAGAATCAAAAGGCTCAAAAGGAGGGCCTGTTAATGATTGAAGTACCAAGGTCAAGTCCCAGGGTTCTACGGGGTGGGGGGGGGGGCTTGACGGGAGGTTTAATGTGTAATACTGCTTTCAAAAAGGTTTTGCACCGGCGGTGTGACATAACAGAAGAATCAAATCCATTATGAAAATTTGCGATACTTGCTAAATGTACGGGGACTGTCGCCACTGAGGCTCCTGCATGTAGAAGAGTCATCAGGAATTGTAAGATCTTTTGAATATGCATAGAGAAAGGATCCAAGTTCTGATCTTTGGCCCAAATAGAGAACCTAGTCCATTTACTAGAATAAATTTTCCTGGTGGAAGGTTTGTGTGAAGCCAGAAGAATTTCACGAACAGGAAATGAGATATCAGGCAGCCTGGCAATCACTGGAAGTGGAGGATCCAAGCTGTGAGCTTGAGGCTGTGGAGACTGGGGTGAATCAGTCCCTGTTGATGAGACAGCAGACCTTGGGCATGATCCAGGATCCACGGGCTGTGAATCAGATGAGGCCATAGGAATGGGGACCAGACTGGATGGGGCCAATAAGGGACAATGAGGATCACTTTGCTTCTCAACCTTTGAACTTTCTGGAGGAATTTGGGATGAGGGGAAACGGAGGAAAGGCATACAGTAGACCTGGGGGCCAATCGTGCATTACAGCATCCCTCGGGGGTTCCCCCTGAGGGGGGATCAAGGGCAAAGTAGTTTATGCATTTGTTGTTTAAGGGGGAGGCAAACCGATCGCAGCAAGGTTTGCTCCAGTGGCGGAAAATCTGATCTGCTATTACAGGATTGAGGGACCACTCATGAAGCATCAGGATGTTCCTGCTCAGATTGTCCGCAATAAGTTTGGAACTCCTGGGAATGTGCGTTGCTATAAGAAAGTGGTTGGAAGCTATCGCCCAGTGCTAAATCCTCATGGCTTCCCGACACAGAGGGCAAGACCTGGTTTCCACCTTGCTTGTTGATATACCAGATGACTGACATGTTGTCCGAATGAACTGCAATGGTCTCAGAAGGGAGGGATGTATGGAATGCTTGAACTTTAAGAGAACTGCCCTCAGTTCCAGGACATTTATGTGCAAACTGGCCTCCATGGGGGACCAGGTGCCTTGAACCGTCTTTCCCTGGAAAAGCCCCCCCACCCAACCAGGGAAGCGTCCGTGGTCACCGTGGCCGGGGGAGACAGAACGGTCGACAACAAAAATTCGATTCTGACTTCATCCATCATAGCATTTCTTCTTTGCAAAGGTTTGTAAGATGCATCATGAGGTCGAGTGGGTGAGTTAAGATCGATCATTGTGAAGAAAGGAGCCATTGCAGTATTCTCATGTGCAACCTTCCCAGTGGTACTAGAGTAATGGCAGCTGCCATGGAGCCTAAGAGTTGTAGTACAAGGCGTGCTGGTACAAAGTTCTGTAGAAGAAGGGCTTGGATTTGGTGTCTTATTTTCGAAAGCCTGTGAGGGAGGGAAGCTTGACAGGATGTTGTTTCAAAAAACTGCTCCAATGAATTTCAGTGTTTTTGTTGGGGACATTTGAGATTTGTCCTCATTGACTGTAATCCCCAAGCAGAGAGCGAGATCTTGAGTGTAAGAGAGGCTGCGGATTAGAAGATTCCTGGTCGGGGTAGTAAGGAGCCAATCATCTAGATATGGAAACACTTGGAATCCTTGTAGCCGAAGATGAGCTACTACAAAAAGTACAGTTTTGTACCTACCATAAATGTAGATGTTCGAGGATTCCATTGCTGCAGTCCTGACTATTGGGTATAGTCCGCGTCCCAGTCGGCCCGAATACCAGAGTATAAGGCTGACGTCGGTCATGGCGCCTTAGACTGACGTCAGTACGTCAGGGTACTAATGCGCATGACCGACGTCATTTCCTCAGTCTTTTCTTGCCCCAGATGTCAGAAGACCCAAAAAGACAAGTCCCAAAAACAACCTGCACCAAAAAACATGTACAATATATACAACAATATATACAAAAAATATAAGCATGTAAACTCACCTACACAACCACCCCTAAACACAGAGGGGAAGGAGGGAGGGTAAATTGGACTGCAGCAATGGAATCCTCGAACATCTACATTTATGGTAGGTACAAAACTGTACTATGTTCTTCGTCTTCCATTGCTGCAGTCCTGACTATTGGGTAGAATCCCAAAGCAGAGGAAAGGGAGGCTGGCAAATTATAAGGAAGTAGGAGCTGATAACATGCCCTGCAAAACAGCAGTGGCAAAACCAGCCCTAGACTTAGAGTAGATAGGAAGATGATAATGCTTGGAGAAAGTATGCACTGAACTCCAAGTAGCTGCCTCCAAAATATCCTTAGTTGCCACCCCCCTTAGGAATGCTGTTGAAGTGGCAGTAGCCCTAGTGGAATGAGGCCTAATCCCAGCTGGAATCTCCTTGCCATGATGGGAATAACAAAATGCAATGCAAAACCCAATCCACCTAGAAATAGTTTGTTTTGACACAGGCTTGCCCTGCGAACTCAAAGCAAAAGAAACAAACAACTGCTGAGACTGTCTAAAATCCTTAGTCCTGCTTAAATAATAACGCAATTGCCTGTGTACATCTAAAGTGTGCAAAATCTTTTCCCTTTATTTTGGGGGTCTGCATAAAAAGTAGGCAAATGAATAGTTTGGTTTAAAGCCACACTAGAAACCACCTTAGGCATAAAGGAAGGATTAGTACGTAATGATACCCTATCCTTATGAAAAATCAAAAAGGGCTCTACTGCCATAAGGGCCTGCAACTCAGACACCCTTCTTGCAGAAGTAATAGCCAACAGAAAAGCAGTCTTCCATGACAAGTATTTCAATTCAGCAGTAGCCGCAGGCTCAAAAGGTTGTAGAGTAAGTTTTTCCAACACAAAATTGAGATCCCAAGCAGGAGTAGGAGCTCTACGGGGGTCTTATATTCTTTGCCCTCTAAGAAACTGCTTGAACAAAGGATGCGAAAACAATGGTGGGTCACAATCATAGTGAGCTGAAATTGCTGCAGCATGAATCTTAATGGAAGAGAAGGACAAACCTTTGTCCAATAACTCAGTAAGATATTGAAGAGCCACACTCAAATTAGGCTCAGAAATCTCCAAATTCTTTGCTGTACTCCAAAATAAAAATCTCTTCCACTTTTCTGCGTACACTTTCCTTGTACTAGGTCGTCTAGCTTCCATAATCACATTTAAAACTTGTTGAGGAAGTTGAGACCTGCTGTGTTTCAAAACAGAATATGCCAGGCTGTTAGATGAAGAGAGTGAAGCTTGACATTGAGCAGATGACCGTCCTTCTGAGATAACAGATGAGGAATCAAAGGTAAAGGCCATGGAGGCTTCCTTACCAGACTCCGTAGTAGTGGATACCAGTGTTGCCGAGGCCAATCTGGAGCTATCAAAATCATCCTTGGCCTGTCTTGTCTGACCTTTAATAATACCTTTGGAAGAAGAGGCAGAGGTGGAAAGGCATAGACATGAAGGTTTTTCCAACTGAAAGACAGAGCATCCACTTTCCAAGCTGTGTGATGAAACCCCTTTGTGCAATACTTTGGCAGCTGGTGGTTTAGTGGAGAAGCGAACAGATCTATGTCTGGAGTTCCCCATGACACTGTCAATTTCTGAAATACATGAAGATCCAGTTTCCACTCGTGGGGATCCATGATTTGTCTGCTTAACACATCTGCTAGGGAGTTCTGTGCTCCTGGCAGAAACCTTGCCTGAAGAGTGAGTTGCAGGCTTAACGCAGTCTCCCATAAAATCATTGCTTGCCTGCATAGAGGATAAGAATGTGTTCCCCCTTGCTTGTTGATGTACCACATGACAGTTGTGTTGTCTGTTAGAATCAACACCTGCCCTGGTAGAAGTAACTCCTTGAAAGCCATCAATGCAAACTGGACTGCTAACATCTCCTTCATGTTGATATGTAGATGCTGTAGTCTGGCAGGCCACTTGTCTTGTATCCACTTTCCATTTAGATGAGCTCCCCAAGCAGTGTCCGAGGCATCTGTCGTTAAAATCTGACTCGCCTCTGGCCGGGTCACAGAGAGTCCCTTGTTTAGGTGACATTCCTGAGCCCACCACAAGAATTCCTGTTGAAGGCAAGGTATTATTTGAATGACAGTGTCCAAATCCTGGCAGTGCTGTGTCCATACATTTTTGAGATACCATTGCAGCTTCCTCATATGCAGTTTGGCATTGGGAAGCACCAGAATACAAGATGCCATGAACCCTAATGCTTGAAGGACTGTCCTTGCAGTCAGCACGGACTGATGAGACAGTTGATGGAAGTAAAGTGACAGATTCTTTTGTTTGTCCGGGGTTAAAAAGGCCATCTGGGCTGCTGTATTCAGTCTCACACCCAGAAAGCACATGTCTTGAGAGGGTACTAGACTGGACTTTATTTCGTTCACAGAATACCCCAGGCATCTTAGCACTGCTATGACATATTCCAGATGCTGTAGAAGGTCTTCCTTTTCTTGAGCCAGAATCAGGCAGTCGTCCAAGTAAGGATAGATTTGAATGCCTTGAAGCCTGAAGTAAGCTATCACTGGAGCCAGAACCTTTGTGAATACTCTGGGCAGTAGATAAGCCAAAGGGCAATGCAGAGAACTGATAATGAGAATTTCCAGCTCGAAACGCAGATACTTCCTGCAACTTAGCCTTATAGGCACATGAAGGTAAGCTTCCTTGAGATCTAAAGTTACCATCCAGTGATCTTTGCCCAGCAGAGGTAAAAGCTGTTGTAACGTCAACATCTTGAACTTGGGAATGTCCAGATAAGTGTTGAGGATAGATAAATCCAAAATTGGTCTCCACGTGTTCCCCTTCTTTGGTACTAGGAACAGGCGAGAATAAAATCCGAAGCCCCTTTCTGATACAGGGACTGGCTGAATGGCCCCTATCTGGAGTAACTGAGAAATTTGCTTGTGAGCCTCTTTTCTTTGTGGAGGAGGAACATCTGGCATGCCTTTGAAAGGGGGCAGTGTGTGGAAATAAAATCTGTAACCGTGATGAATGATATCCAGCACCCATCTGTCTTGAGTGACTAAATCCCAATTTCCTTTGAAAAGAGACAGTCTTCCTCCTAAAGGAGCTGCCAGACGAGGATCCACTGGCAGCTGAAAAGGCAGGTCATTGGGTCTGCTTACGAAAGGACTGACCCCTGCCCTCACCAGAAGTCTGAGCAGGTGAACTGTCTGATCTAGGCCTAAATGAACCTTGAGCCCTGCCCCTACCACGTCTAGACCTACCCCTAGACTGGGAACCATAAGCAGGAAATGTCCACCCCTTAGCAGGCCAATTTCTACTACACTTCGGAGGCTGCACCTGCAAAAAATCTTTAACAGTCTGCATAGACTTAGCTTTGTCCTCCATTTTCTTTAAAACTGCTTCCACAGGCGGTCCAAACAACACATCAGACTGTAAAGGAGCATCCAAAATCCTGGTCTTAACATGCTCAGCTAAATTCTGATCCTTCAACCAGGCATGTCTGCGAAGGACAGAACTAGTAGCAGCCACCCTCGAGGAGGCCTGAACAGCATCAAAACCACACTGCAAAGAATGCTTACCCACTTGTTCAGACACATGAACCAAATCCAGCAATTCTTTACACTCAATACCTTCCGCCAAAGCATCCACCTTAGATTTCAATTGTGAAAGGAGATAATTCTGATATTTTAGCATATGAAACTGACAATTCAACGCCCTCATGGCTAGAGTGGAAGAAGTATATACTTTCTTACCCCACCTATCCAAAGCCCTTGCCTCTTTATCAGAGGGTACAGGATTTTTAACCACAGAAGCTTTAACACCTTTAGGCCCCTGAGAAACAGTTTCTGGGTCCGCCCTAGGACTCTTAAACAAATACTTATGAGCTTCGGCACCCTATAATACCTATCAGGCTTAACAGGAGCAGGAGGCAAGGAGTCAGGGTTCAGGAAGCCTCTGCAAAACATCCTCCACCACATTCAACACAGGGGAATAGCTAAGTGCCTATGCTGGGGTAAAACAAGAATTCCCTAAGCCTTTTCCTGGAATCAGAGTAATCCTGGCCTTCCCATTTAAAGTGCTCCTCATGGAGTGAAGAGTCTCTGAAAAAGAAAAATCCTCAGGAGGAGAAGCTGTAGGAGTGGAATCATCCACATCAGAATCAGAATAAGTAGGAAACTCTTGCAAGTCTTCCACAGAAGACTCTGAAGCCTGTGAACACTGTTCAAAACTATCAAACTCCTGGTCCACCCTAGGCCTCTTATCAGGCGGGGGCATAGAACCTCTAATCAGAGTAATCAAATCTTCTGCCATTTTAAGCATATGTTTCTTAGGCACAGAACCCGAAATGCTAGGAGAAGCCCCCACAGAAGCTGAACTTGGCCTACCTCTAAAAGAAGCTTTGGCAACAGAAGGAGAGGCCCTAACTACCTTGGGAAGAGAGGGAAGAACAGTTACCTGAGAAGCCCCCTCAGCCTGGCCTACCTCCTGAGAGGGCGCATCCTGTAACAGTAAAGTATCAGCCTGAGACTCCATAGAGACTCCTGGCAAAACCTCTGGCTCCCCTGAGCCTTCTAAAGAACCGACGTCCGGGACTGCCGGTTCCTCACCCTAGGCTTCACTGTTTTGTCCTTGCGCTTCTTGGATGAAGCGTGTGCCGCAGCACCCGACGGCAGATTATAATTGCAACGCTTCCCAAACACTGACCTAGCACAATCTAGCCTCCTCTTAATAGTGCGCTTGTTAAATCTAGCACAAGAGCGGCAACCAACAACGTCATGCTCAGGCCCTAAACAAGGTATACACAATGTATGATAATCCCTATGCGGTATCTGCTTCCCACAAGAAATACAGTTATTCACTTTTCTGACATCCGTTAAATACTGAGGCAAGAAAAACCAAAATGTTCTAACGGGGTTACTTAGCCAACTCTGTTTCGGTCTGAAACTCCGGTTTCGGAAAATCTCAGAACGCCAACCTGCACTCGCAAAAATTGCTTCTGCATCGGACCATGCGGCAAAAAAGACTGAGGAAATGACGTCGGTCATGCGCATTAGTACCCTGACGTACTGACGTCAGTCTAAGGCGCCATGACCGACGTCAGCCTTATACTCTGGTATTCGGGCCGACTGGGACGCGGACTATACCCAATAGTCAGGACTGCAGCAATGGAAGACGAAGAACATCTGCCACTCCTTTGGTGAACACTCGAGGGGGGGCTGTCAAAAGACTGAAAGGCAGTGCCCTGAACTGGTAGTGACTGATTCCCAGCCGGAAGCGGAGAAATCTCCGGCAGCAATGATCCATCTTTATGTGGTAATACATGTCCTGGAGATCTATAAAGCACATCCAGTTGTCCCTCCCTAGAAAGGAAAGAATGGGCTGTACCGTGACCATCTGGAATTTTTGAGGTTTGATAAATTTGTTCAATAGGCTGAAATCCAGGATTTGTCTCCAGTCCCTTGTCTTTTTTGTCATTAAGAACCTAGAGTAAAACCCGGGCCTTCTCTGGTCTGGTGGGACTGGTTGGATGACTCTTTCTTAGCAGCTTTTCTATTTCTAAGGCTGCTACCTTCCCCTCTGATTAGGTGGTACACATTGGGGATTCGTTTGATGGGTCTGGGAGTTAAATCAAAAGGTATCTGGGTAGCCTCTGGATATTATTCTCTGCACTCAAACATCGGTAGTAGTAAGTTGCTAGGCTGGTAGATGCAGAGTAAAACGACCCTTGACTGCTTCCAGAGAAAAGCAATTGGGCTGCTGCTCAGGACCACTGGTAAAGTCGTCCGGCGAAAGAATCTCCAGTGCCTTGGTTAGGCAGATCCCCTCTACCCTAAAAGGGGAGTCTTTGAGATGAGTTGCCCCCTCTGCCCCAGGGGGATTGCTCACCACGAGTGTCACGGAAGGATCCTTGGGATTTCTTGAACCACAATTTTCCTCCCCTCTGGTTCCTGGAGTAGGACCTCTGGGAGGTGGAAAAAAGTAGCCCACAGCAGACAAGGTCTTTCCGCCTTTCTCACTTTGTGCTAGTGTGTCCCATACTTTGGGACCAAAAAGTGCAGCTTCATCGAGAGGTGCATTGATGAAGGAAGATTTAAAAGTGTCTGCGAAATCACACAAATGCATCCAAACATGACGAGCTGCCCCCTCGGTGGTGTGAGATATCAAACGCATTGAGGAGTTAGAGATAGATTCAAGGGTAGCTAGCTGCGAGGTGACAGTGTCACGCACCTCATCAGGCAATACCCTGCCAAAGAGGAAGACATTTCAAAGATTAGGTCTCTTTGGAGCAGAGTGAAGTGTGCCAGATATTTCAGCAACCGAATGGCAAAGGTTGCTGAAGTATAGGTCCATTTCCCTAGTCTGTCCATGGCCAGAGATTCCCTGTTCGGAGGATGGACAGTGGAACTATTATGCCAGTTCCCTCTTGGTGGCAGTCACCACGACCATGGAATCAAGTCAACTGCTTGGACCAGTTGGGTGGTCTTCAGGGGTGGATAGAATTTTGTCCAGCCTCTGGGGGACAGGTTCTATGTTGTCCGGTGCCTTCCAGACATGCTGCATGATCAGCTTAATAAAGCTCATCCGCAGGTGGGTTCACCCAGGAGGTAGATAGCCGGGCACGGAAGGCCTGCAAGAACACAGACTCCTCAGAAGAAGTGTTAGAGGACTTCCAATCTCCCCCCTGCTTGACGATTTCAAGAATGTCTACAAATGAGACGTTGTCTGGGGGAGACTGTGGGGACCCTTTTCCTTCATCGCAATCAGTGTCCTCAGTGATGGATTCCTCACGGGACTCAAGGTGCTTCCCCTTGCACCATTTCTTCCGGGGTGGCTCCCCAGTGGGATCTTCTGAGGACTCCTGAGAAGGGGTTCCCTTCAAAGGGAGGTCTTGCAGCTCCCCTGCCCAGGATCCCAAAGTAGGGGGATGGGACAGCTGCATGCTAGAGGAGGGTTCTGGTGCCGATGTCAATGATGCCGACTGTGAGCTGCAGAGACAAGAACCCTCTCCATCACCTGGAAAGCAGGCCTGCCCGAGAAGGACAACCTCGGAACTGGGGTCACACCCCACCCGAAGGAGCTCACCTCCAGGTGAGGAGCTCCGGAAGGACTGGAGGCTGTCAGAGCCGTGGACATAGATGGCACCAGCGGTCCAAACACTATTCCAAGAGTGCACGGGCTCCAACAGAGCCGATGCAACAAGGGTGGTCAGTGCAGACAGGGAAAACTCCGCAGTTGGTGTTGAGACACTATACACCGGGGTGGACATCGGTACCAAAATCACCGGGGCCTGGGTAGAGGTTGGAGGAGGATATACAGGTGAATATGCTGTAAAGGGTTTTGAGCCAAAGCGGACGAAAGGTCTAGCCGAGGTGGGCAGTCCCCTAGCTGCCACAAGTTGGTCCACAACCCACACATCTTGTTCAGAAAGACTCCTGGTGGATCTATAGGAGGCTGCTAAAGGAGAATCAGGTCTTTCAAAAAAAGGGGCTAAACCGATGCCCCAAAAAGGGGTCATACGTTGGAGTGTATCTGGTTCTTGGGAGATGTGCGACTTTAGGAACAGAGGTCATAGTCGGTGGAGCCACTTTAGGAACAGAGATCATAGTCGGTGGAGCCAAATAAGCTATCGGCACAGTGGCCGGGGATGGTGCCGAAGAAGGTATGGTCGTGAAAGCCAGTGTCGGAACCAAGGACGGCACCAGTGCTGAAGATGGACCTGAAATAGAAGTCAACATCAGAGACGGCACCGAGGGAGAAGACACAGGGCCTGGTGCTGAAGAGGTCTGCGCCGAAGCACGGAGCTGACTCGGTTCCGTAACTGATGGAGATGCCGGAACCAAGCGACTCCGTTTTCCTTGTGTTTCTTGGTTTTAGGAGGCGGTGAGACCTCCGACCCAGAGAGAGCCTCCGAAAAAGGCGTTTTGATTAACCTTTCAGAATTAGCTTGTTTTTGCGCTCTGCTAGAGTGCGAACTAGAACAAATATCACAAGCAGCATTTAAACGCACTGAGCGTGGCGGTCCAAGATGTGCATCTTACGCCCACACTTGTCACACTGTTTAAACCCCAACTTAACTTTGACATAGTGCAGGCAACAAAGGGCTATCCTAAAGGAAACAACAATAATAAGGGAAAGAAAGGGAGAGAATACCAATGATGGTATTTAAAAATACCACAAGTGGTAAAAGAAGGCCTACCAAAAGGCAGGAGAGAGGGACAGTACCAACGATGGTAGAGATTTAACTACCGAAGGTAAAGGGTAGGAAACAGAAGCAGGTTATAGGCAATAGGAAGAAAAGATGAAACTGACTAAAAATGACAAAGTTTTAAGAGAAACTACATAATAAAACACAAATTTCTACTTAGCTTTGAGACAGGCTAGTCTGACGAGGAATGCAGCAAACGTGATCTGAAGAGACTATGAGAGGGGTATTATGGGTATGTCTTAGCTGAGAGTTTTTGGCTGGTGCGAGCTTGAAAATGGACTTGTCAGTTCCGAGGATGGAACCGAAGTCCTAACAGTAAGGAATGAATTAAAGATTTACAATCATCACATCTAATATTATAACCCCCAGTTCTCTTAAAAATCTAACCTTAAATAATTCTGGCACTCCAATAAAATTTTGCATCCTGGTGAACCTACTACCCCTAAATCCTAACTTAATTATCCCCTATTAACTGCCATCTTACTTAATACAAGCTTCACTGAATCAATTCAAAAACTAACCCAAACCTGCCAAAGTCATAACCTCTCAACACACAATACAAGTAACACTATCCCTTTTTTTCTTAACTCAGTCTCCATTGCTTACATAAAGTCCTTTCTACAACTAAAATCTTGCTCTCCCCTCCGACAGCCTCCCCCTTTCTTAAACTTGCAGCTCAATCTGTTTACTAGGATTGAGACAGGATAGGATATCCACTGTCCTGACATTTAGAAATCTTTCTATGCCATGCCACTACACAAAGGAGGCAACTCCACAGATCCATCTAACTACAGCCCCATTACCATTCTATCTCCATTCTCCAAAATCTTTAAAAATGTATTCATAACTAGCTGTTACATACCTAGATGAAAAACTTCTGACCCCTTCTCAACATGACTTTAGGCCCAACCATAGCACCTCCACTTCCCTCCTATCCTTCATTCACATTGTTGCTGAAGCCAGGGACAAAAATCTTGCCTCTTCCTCAACCTCTCCAAAGCTTTCAATACAGTCGCCCATTCTAAGCTTATTGTTAAACTAACTGATCTAAACCTCTCCCCCTCTACTATTCACTGGCTCTTGAGCTACCTCTCAAACAGGCTCCAGTCTGTCAGATGGCAATCTACCTGCTCCCCTTTCTTACCTATCCAAACTGGCGCCCCTCAAGGCTCAATCCTCAGTAATCTCCTTTTCAACATCTTCATCAATCTACACTCCTCCTACACCACCTCCTCCCTCATACAATACACCAAGGACTATACTCTTCTCTTGAAAGGACACCACCACTAACCTTATTTCTACTCAAAAGTCTCATCTGTGGAAAAATGGTGAACAGATGACCAATTTATACGTAATATCCAAAACACTAAGTTCCTATTATTCCTTTCCAAATCTCTCTCCAACCATTAATCCACTTTTACCAACATTAATCCACCTTTACCATTTCTTCTTTTGAAAACACCCTCATCAAAGCAGAACCTCACATCAGGCTACTTGGTTAGATAACTGATGACCAGCTAAAACTTGACATCCATATATATACATATCTATATATATATATATATATATATATATATATATATATATATATATATATATATATATATATATATATACATACACACACACACATACATATATATATATATATATATATATATATATATATATATATATATATATATATATACATATACATATATATATATATATATATATATATATACACATATACACTCCATATACACATATATAGATATATATATATATATATATATACACATACATACACACACACACACACACACACACACACACACAATTTAAAAAAAAAAAAACTATCAAACTAGGTCTTCTCTAGAGAAATAAAATCCTTGGCTCCCAACAGCAAATCAACTCTAGTTCAAGCCTACCTCCTTCCACGTCTCCTTTACACCTCCCCTATCCTTGCCCATCTCCAGTCATCTCTACTTACCAAACTCAAACATAATATACCCAGATTTGCCTGTAACCAACCATACAAATCACATCATTGCCTTGCCGTGAAACAACTTCAATGGCTTGAATTACCCCACTTCCTGCTTCTTTCCCACCTGTAGCTCAAACACCTTGCTAAATAAACCCCTAGCCTGTCCCTCTCTTTCTGCCATAGTATCCCCTTATATCTCTACTCATTCACTTTGTAGCTCTGACCACAGCCTTTTTCACATTTGTAAACCAAACAAAATAACTGGCAAACTCCTCTAAAAAACTCAAGAGTCC
The DNA here is from genome assembly GCF_019279795.1 of Protopterus annectens. Taxonomy (NCBI): domain Eukaryota; kingdom Metazoa; phylum Chordata; order Ceratodontiformes; family Protopteridae; genus Protopterus; species Protopterus annectens. The sequence goes on from NC_056743.1 coordinate 1,117,554,064, forward strand.
CTAGCTTGGAATAGGCTCCTACCTAACATCCGTAGCATTACTAGTACCATCTGCTTCAAAACTTAAGTCAAAAACTACTTCCTGAACTCAAGATCCTGCCCTTGTGATAATCCTCCTTAATTTCCATCTCCACTCCATTTGTACTTCCACCTCTCTTCGACTTTTCAGAATGTTGTCTAATCTGCAGAAATGTCTATATTAGTATTAAGCTACAATGGAAAAGATATGATTAAACTGTCACTGCTTCCTCTCATCTGTACATTTATGTATTTTTATATATTTTTATAATCTGCACAGCACTTGCTCATGCTATAATTTTTTTCTGTCAGATTTGTTTCTCCACTGGGGTATATTCACTGTATTTTGTTTTTGTTTTTTTTGTCTTTTCTACAATGCATGTCAACTTTTGTTCTCTTGGTTTACATATTGTCTAGTATGTGATTTTTTTGTTTCTGTAAATTGGAGGTTTTCTCCTTGGGTCTCCACTGAAACAGGCCATATGGCTCAGTTGGACTGGACACTCTAAATTGGCGCTAGGTGCGAGTGTTTGCATGTGTGCCTTCTGCAGCAAAGCAAAAAGGAAAAGACTACTTTAATACAGGTAAATTAGAGACTAGTGTTCTTAGCTTATACTGCAGACAAGAGAACTGAAGCAAACTGGCTAGGAAATAAAGCATGGAAAAAAAAAGTTATGTCTTACCATAATGTTCCACCTGTGTTGTCTGTCTTCACTTGTCCTTGACCATGGGTTTGGTTCCATATCTCAGAACAGACTGCCATTATTCCAGCTTGTTCCTTCCAAAAACTTTCGAGCCCAGCTCTATCCATAATGCTCCTCACACAATTATCCCAGATAGAGTTTGCAATAGTGAGACAGGAAACCTACCAGACACCATCTCTCTATTCCTAAAAAGAAAACCAATTTTTGGGATAGATTCATTCCACCAAAAAAAAACAAAAGGCCGGAGGAAGGAGGGTGGGGATGTCGAGGATAACGGAGGATCAATACAGACGGAATGTTATGGCAAGACAACTTCTTTATCTGATGTCAAATCTTAACTTAATCCTTGGACTGTGGGACAGAGTCCCCAATTACCTAAATCTTGGGAGGTCTCAGGGAAGTATATTCAGAGCACCAGAGCCAAATGATGCTCATCCCCTAGAGACAAGATCCAGCTTGTAATGAGTAACAAAGGGATGCCCAAGTAGCCACTGCACATATATCATCTATAGAAGCCCTGGAATGAAAAACTGCAGAAGTGGCTACTGGCCTCATTGGATGTGCTTTAACAGGTCCTGGTAGCTGCACTTTCCTTCTGTTATAAATAAGAAGTTTATGTACTCACCATAACGTTCCATCTGAGTAGGTATCTTCATTTGTCTGCAACCTTTGGGGATACGGATCCGATCTCGGATCCGAGCCGGCAACTTCTACCACAACATAGATCCGAGCTCCTAGCTCCTCCCTTTACCCATAATCCCCTGCCAACCCTGACTGACCTCAGATCAAGTTTGCCCATATAACAGCTTGCTAGTGTGTCCCGGAAGGGACTCACGTAAGACAACTCCTACTTCGAATCATATTGGTCAGGGGGAAGGCGGGTGGGATGGTTGCAGACAAATGAAGATACCTACTCAGATGGACCGTTCTGGTTAGTACATAACTTCTTAATCTGAAGTAGGCACTTCATTTGTCAGCAACCTTTGGGACAGAGTCCCCAGCTACCAGAGTCTTGGGTGGCTTTCATGGAAGGATATTCAGGAGCACTGCAGAGCCAAAGGACACCCTACCTCTGGAGACAACATCCAGTTTGTAATGGCTGATAAAGGTATGGGATGAAGCCCAAGTGGCTGCAGAACAAATCATCCAAGGGAATCCTAGATCTAAAAGCAGCCGATGTAGCACCGGCCCTAGTAGAATAAGCGCGGACTCCCTGATGTGCAGGCCTTCCCGAACTCTGATATGCTAAGAGAATACAACTAGCTATCTAGCTATCCATCGTGACACGGTAACTTTAGAAACAGACTTGCCTAGGTTGGTTTTGGCAAAGGAGACAAACAACTGGTCGGATTGTCTATGACCAGCCGTTCGATGAATATAAAAGCGCAGTTGTCTGTGCACGTCCAAAGAGTGCAGCTTATATTCTCCTTTGTTCTGATAGTTGGGGAAGAACACGGGAAGATTAATAGATTGATTAATGTTTGCTTCGGAAGATACCTTAGGCAGAAAAGACGGATTGATCCTGAGGTAAACTCTATCCTGATGGAAGGTCAAATACGGTGGTTTGACAGAGAGCCTGAAGTTCAGAGACTCTTTTAGTTGAAATAATGGCCACTAGAAAAGCCGTTTTCCAAGAGAGGTATTTGAGATCAACCGTGGCCGCCGGCTCGAAAGGGGGGCTTGGCAGGGTCTGTAGAACTAAAGATAAATCCCATGGGGGTACTACCTCCCTGATAGGAGGTCTGAGGAGGAAGGTGCCCTTAAGGAAAGCTTTACAGAGCTTGGAGGTAATAAGAGGGCTCGACTCATCCCCTACATGATAGTGCATAATCAGCTTGACCGTAGAACAGCTGGCCCCCTGATGAAAAAGGGTAGTTAGAAAATCCAAAACCAATGTTAAAGGCGCTGTAAAAGGATCTAAATGACGGTGCTCAGCACAGATGGAAAAGTGTTTCCACTTACTCCGATATACCTTTCTGGTGGATGGCTTGTGTGCTGCTACTAGAATGGCTTTGACTGGTGAGGAGATTCCGGGAGTCCTTATCAAGAGTGGAACTGGAGCAACCAAGCGGTCAGCTTGAGGTTGACCAAGTTGGGGGTCGGAAGACCCAGGGGGTGAGTAATGAGATCCGAAAGGGGATCCAAAATCCAGGGTGGATGAATCAGGTGAGACCATAGGTACGGGGAACCACGTCTGATGAGGCCAGAATGGGGCAATGAGGATCATCTTGCTCCCCAACCAACTGGCTTTCTGTAAAAATTTTAACATTAGGGGCAGTGGAGGGTAAGCATAAAGAAGACCGGGAGGCCAAGCATGTATTAGAGAGTCTCTGGGATTCCCCCAGAGGGGGATTAGGAGTAACTGTTGCATTTGGTATTTGAGGGAGAGGCAAAAGATCGCAACAGGGTTACCCCATTGGGCAAATATTCACTCTGCTACTAGAAGATTGAGAGACCATTCGTATGGAGTCAGGATTGTGCGACTGAGCCTGTCTGCTAGGATGTTGGACCGTCCTGGAATGTGCGTTGCAATGAGAAAGCAGTTGGTGGATATCGCCCATTCCCACACTCTCATGGCCTCGCGACAAAGAGGATAAGACCTGGTTCTCCCCTGTTTGTTGATGTACCAGACCACTGACATGTTGTCCGTATGTACCGCAATCGTCCCAATCGTAAGAAGGTCGTGAAGTGCCTGCAACGTCAAAAGCACCGCCCTCATCTCTAGGACATTGCAAGGAGGTCACTATGTCTTTCCACGTGCCTTGGACCATTCTGCCTGAATAATGCCCCCACCCCCACCCTAGGCGAAAAGCGTCCGTGGTCACTGTGGTGATGGGAGGAGGCATCGAGAATGGACGTCCCGTGTGGAGGCTCGGGGACTGGAGCCACCACACGAGCGACCTTCTGCAAGTCCTGTTTAGGGGAATGGGATGGTAAAGAGGGTTGCGGGACAGGGACCACTGCAGGACCCTCATATTCAGACAGGCCAAGGGCAGCAGAGAAATCGCTGCCGCCATGGACCCTAGAGCCCTCAGGACCAATCCCGCCGGTGGAGCTTGAAGTTGGAGGATGGCCTGTACATGCAACCTCATGTTCTGAAGCCGATCTGGAGTCAAGAAAGCAAGCATTAGTTTGGAATCCAGTCTCGCCCCTATGAAATCTATCACCTGTGTAGGAGCCAGAAAGGACTTGGCCATATTGACCGTCAATCCTAGACGTGGAGCAAGATTGAGGAAGTAATCCCTGCATGAACAGAGCAGATGCCTTGTAGGGGCAGTAAGGAGCCAGATGTCCAGGTACGGAAAGACTTGAATTCCCTGGAGTCTCAGGTGGGCCGCTATTGCCGCTAAGACTTTGGTGAACACCCTGGGGGCTGAGGTGAGACCGAAGGGGAGGGCCCTGAACTGAAAGTGACTGGCTCCCAGCCGTTAGCGGAGAAACCTCCTGGAGCGTCTATCCACTAGAATGTGACAGTACGCATCCTTGAGGTCTATCGAGCACATCCAATCGATCTCCCGCAACAGGGGGAGACTACATTGCAGCGTGATCATCCAGAACTTTTCTTTGGGTACTGCCAGGTTCAAGAGAGGTCGAGGATGGGCCTCAAGTCCCCAGTCTTTTTTGGCACCAGAAAGAACGTGGAGTAAAACCCTGATCCGAGCTGAACTGGGGGGACGGGTTGGATGGCTCATTTTTGTAAAAGCTGCTGAATTTCTGTAGCAGCCACCTCCCTCTGACTGGGTGGTACGTCGGGGAGGCTTCTGGTTTTGGAGGTTACAATAAAGAGAATTTGGTAACCTCTGGATATGATGCGAAGCACCCAGCGATCTGATGTTATGGACACCCACATTGCTAGGTGCCTTAAAAATGCCCCCGACTGCCTCCAGAGTTGAGCCGCCGGGCAACCCCTCAGGGGTTCTGCATGGGCCTCTCAGAAACGGGTTCTCTAGACCCAAAATTCCTGGGATCCCCCTCTGCCTCTAGGGCGGCGTCCTCCCTGTCCTCCTCTGCCACGAGAGGACTGGTTATCCGGAGCAGACTGGGATTGATGAGATTTCCGGAACCACATCTTCTTCTGACCCTTTTGGTTCTTGGAAAAGTACCTCTGGGGAGCAGAGAAGCGGACTCTGACGGCAGACAACGTCTTCCCGTCTTTCTCGCTCTGGACTAAAGTGTCACGAACGGTTTTGCCAACAGAGCAGAACCATTAAAGGGGGCATTCGCGAATGACGCCTTAAAGGGTTCCGAGAAGTCACAATGTCTGAGCCAGGCTTGTCGCCTCATGACCAGGCAGACTCCGCCAGCTCTAGCTGCTCCCTCAGTGGCGTGAGACAAAAGCCGCATAGAGGTGTTAGAAATGGACCGTAGAGTGGACATTCGGGAGGAGTACATTTGTTTGTCCCCTTCCGACAAGGACTCTGTGGGGGGAGGCAGCATATTCTTTTATTAGATCCCGCTGCATCCGGATGACGTGTGCCATATAGTTCAGCGCCCTCATCGAGAAGGTTGCTGAACTGAAGGCCCGCTTCCCAAGGCGGTCCATCGCACGAGACTCCTTGCTCGGTGGTGGACCGTGGCCTCCTGAGCCAACTCTCTTGGTGGCCGCCGCCAACATGGCATCCACAGGGGACCTCTGCCCAATGGGTTCTCTACGGGCACTCTAAGATCCTTTCCGGACGCTTTGGGACTAACTCTACAGTGTCCGGCCTCCTCAAGCCCTGGTGGCACAAGATCCACCAGGGTCGTGGGGGACTCCCAAGAGGTAGATGGCCCTGCTTCGGACGCCTCTAGGAATATGGACTCATTGGAGGAAGGCTTGGGGGTAGACCAACCCCCCCCCCCGATCCTAAGCATTTCCATGATGTCTCCAAAGGAGACATCCTCGGGGGGGTGACCTTGGGGAGCCTTTCCCCTTCATCTAAGTCTGTATCTTCCGTAAGGGACTCGGGGGAGTCCACGTGCCTCCTCTTACACTTAGACTTGTGAGGAACCTCCTCGGGAGGGGCTGTCCGAGGAAGTCTCACCAGCAATGGCATGTTCTGAAGGAACAACCCGAGGCGCTGAAGCAGGCTGCCCCAGAGGCCGGGTGATGGGAGCCTGGACTAGCTGAGAGGGAGTGCAGGGGGGAGCCGAAGCCAGGACCGGAGGTCCAGATGCACTCAACAGTGCCCTCTCCACCGCAGCGAACGCCGAGGGGGAGCCGCCCTCCATAGGATCAGAGAGTCGACTCCCACCCGGATCCGAAGCGAGGACCGGACCCAGGGCCGAGACCATCGGATCAGAGGGACAGAGCTGGCAGGGACGGAGCCAAAGGCACACCGAATCCCTCGGATCCGAAGCTCGGCTCGTGGCTCCGAGAGGTCGGATCCGACAAACTCGAGGGAACAGTCGGAGCCTAAGTGCACAGCACTGTCGGCTCCGACCCACCCCCAGATCCAACGCAGCTCTGCTCCGAACCCAGAAAATGGGTCGGAGAGGGAGCGATTGGAGCAAAGAATGGGGTCAAGCCCCCCCCCCCCCCCGGAGGGGGGGTAGGCAAGAGAGCACTCCCATCTGCAGCTGGAAATGGATGAATCTCCTCATCATCCGTTCCACGTCTGAATCCGACATGCTAAAAGTGGACCTCGAAGAGGCCACCGAGGCAGGCCTTGAGTGCCGCCGATGACCTCAACGACCGGGTCACCTCCTCGGTCGCGATGAGAAGCAAGGGATCGGATCCGAGGGAGGAGGCGATCCAGAAGCCCTTTGAGGAGAAGCTCGTTTGGTGGGCGGAGCCGAGGTGGAGTCTCGCCTCCGCTATGGCGCTTTTCTCTCCGCTTGTGTTTCTTGACTCCCTCTCCGGGCAGCGCAGTAGATAAGCCAAAGGGCAATGCAGAGAACTGATAATGTAAAGTCCCAGCCCGGAAACGCAGGTATCTCCTGCAACTGGGCCTGATAGGAACATGAAGGTAAGCCTCTTTGAGATCCAGAGTTACCATCCAGTGATCTTTGCCCAACAGAGGTAGAAGTTGTTGCAACGTCAACATTTTGAATTTTGGAATGTCCAGGTATGTGTTGAGGATAGATAAATCCAAAATCGGCCTCCAAGTGTTTCCTTTCTTTGGGACTAGAAACAGGCGAGAATAAAATCCTAAGCCCACTTCTGACAGAGGGACCTGCTGTATAGCCCCCATTTGAAGTAAAGCAATCTGCTTGTGAGCCTCTACCTTTTGCTGAGGAGGAACGTCTGGCATGCCTTTGAAAGGAGGCAATGTATGGAAATAAAACTTGTAGCCTCGGTCTATAATATCCAACACCCATTTGTCCTGGGTGACTAATAGCCAGTTTTGCTTGAAGAGTGCCAACCTTCCTCCCAAAGGAGCTGCCAGACAGGAAGAATCTGGCAGCTGAAGATGCAGGTCATAGGGCCTGTTTACGAAAGGATTGGTCCCTGCCCTCACCTGTAGATTGTGCAGGTGAACTCTATGTTCTAGGCCTGAAAGAACTCTGAGCTCTGCCCCTACCACGCCTAGATCTACCCCTAGACTGTAAATCAGAAGGATAAGCCCATCCCTTAGTAGGCCAATTCCTGCTAAACTTAGGAGGCTGCACCTGCAAAAAATCTTTAACAGTCTGCATAGACTTAGCCTTGTCTTCCATTTTCTTCAAGACAGACTCCACAGGAGAACCAAACAAAACTTCAGACTGTAAAGGAGCATCCAAAATTCTAGTTTTAACATGCTCTGACAAATTCTGATCCTTAAGCCAGGCATGCCTGCGAATAACTGAACCAGTGGCAGCCACCCTGGAAGAAGCCTGTAAAGCATCAAAACCACACTGCAAAGAATGCTTACCCACCTGTTCAGAGGCATGTACCAAATCCTGTAATTCCTTACACTCTATGCCCTCTGCCAAAGCATCCACTTTAGATTTTAGCTGAGTAAGGAGAAAATTCTGGTACTTCAACATATGAAACTGGCAATTCAAAGCCCTCATTGCTAAAGTGGAAGAGGTATACACTTTCTTACCCCATCTATCCAAAGCTCTAGCATCTTTATCCATAGGAACTGGATTCTTCAACAGAAGCCCTGACACCCTTAGGTCCCTGGCTAATAGTTTCTGGGTCAGCCCTTGGACTCTTATACAGATATTTATGAGCCTCAGGCACTCTAATACCTGTCTGGCTTAACTGGCGCAGGAGGCAAAAGAATCTGGATTAAGGGAAGACTGGGAGAAAAGGACTTGAACAACATTCAAAACAGGAGGTATAGCCAAGGGCCTATGTTGTAGTAAAACAAAAATTCCCTAAGCCTCTTTCGAATCTGAGAAACTTGACCTTCCCATTTAAAATGCTCCCTCATAGAATGCAGGGTTTCTGAAAAAGAAAAATCCTCTGGAGGAGAAGCAGAAGGAGTGGAATCCTCTGCGTCTGAATCAGAAAAAGGAGGAAAATCCTGAATGTCTTCAGCCGAAGACTCTGAGTAATCTGAAGCCTGCTCCAAACTTTCCACCTCTGGTTCCACCCTAGGCCTCTTTATCAGGAGGGGGCATAGAACCTCTGATTAAAGAAATTAAATCTTCTGCCATTTTAAGCATGTGTTTTTTAGGCACAGAACCTGCAGAACTAGAACTGACACCCGTGGAAGGCAAACCAGGCCTGCCTTTGGAAGGAGCCTTAGAGATAGAGGGAGAAGGCCTAACCACTTTAGGCAAGGAAGGGAGAACAGCAACCTGAGAGGCCCCCTCAGCCTGACCTGACTCCTGAGAGGCCACATCTTGCAAAATTAAAGCCTCCCCCTGAGACAACTGAAACCTCGGCTGGATCCACAGATTCCACCGTAGCTTCTAAAGAACCGGCATCCGGAACGGACGACTCATCCTGCCTGGACTTTAAAGATTTGTCTTTGCGCTTCTTCGCGGTAGCGGGCGGAGGATCCGACGGCATATTATAATTACACCGCTTACCAAAGACAAGCCTAGCGCAATCTAACCTACATTTAATGGTGCGCTTATTGAACCTAGCACAAAAGCGACACCCGACTACGTCGTGCTCAGGTCCCAAACAAGGAATACAAAGAGAGTGGTAATCCCTATGCGGTATCTGTTTCCCACAAGAAATACAATTATTCACTTTTTCTGACATCCGGAATTAACTGAGGCAAGAAAACAAAATATTCCCAACGGGTACTTAGCCAACTTGGTTTCGGGTCTGAAACTCAGAATACGAAAATTTCAGAACGCGAACGGCACTTTGCAACGCTGCTTCTGCATCGGACCATGCGGCAAAAAAGACTGAGGATATGACGTCGGTCATGCGCTTTAATACCTTGACGCTCTGATGTCAGATGTGAGCGCCCATGACCGACGTCAGCCTAATACTTTGGTATTCGGGCCGACCGAGGACAGCGGACTACCCATAAGTTATGACTGCAGCAATGTGAGATGAAGAACATCCGATGTTAAAGGCGCTGTAAAAGGATCTAAATGACGGTGCTCAGCACAGATGGAAAAGTGTTTCCACTTACTCCGATATACCTTTCTGGTGGATGGCTTGTGTGCTGCTACTAGAATGGCTTTGACTGGTGAGGAGATTCCAGGAGTCCTTATCAAGAGTGGAACTGGAGCAACCAAGCGGTCAGCTTGAGGTTGACCAAGTTGGGGGTCGGAAGACCCAGGGGGTGAGTAATGAGATCCGGAAGGGGATCCAAAATCCAGGGTGGATGAATCAGGCGAGACCATAGGTACGGGGAACCACGTCTGATGAGGCCAGAATGGGGCAATGAGGATCATCTTGCTCCCCAACCAACTGGCTTTCTGTAAAAATTTTAACATTAGGGGCAGTGGAGGGTAAGCATAAAGAAGACCGGGAGGCCAAGCATGTATTAGAGAGTCTCTTGGGGATTCCCCCAGAGGGGGGATTAGGGCGAAGTAACTGTTGCATTTGGTATTTGAGGGAGAGGCAAAAAGATCGCAACAGGGTTACCCCCATTGGGCAAATATTCACTCTGCTACTAGAAGATTGAGAGACCATTCGTATGGAGTCAGGATTGTACGACTGAGCCTGTCTGCTAGGATGTTGGACCGTCCTGGAATGTGCGTTGCAATGAGAAAGCAGTTGGTGGATATCGCCCATTCCCACACTCTCATGGCCTCGCGACAAAGAGGATAAGACCTGGTTCTCCCCTGTTTGTTGATGTACCAGACCACTGACATGTTGTCCGTATGTACCGCAATCGTCCCAATCGTAAGAAGGTCGTGAAGTGCCTGCAACGTCAAAAGCACCGCCCTCATCTCTAGGACATTGCAAGGAGGTCTCTATGTCGTTCCACGTGCCTTGGACCATTCTGCCTGAATAATGCCCCCACCCTAGGCGAAAAGCGTCCGTAGTCACTGTGGCGATGGGAGGAGGCATCGAGAATGGACGTCCCGTGTGGAGGCTCGGGGACTGGAGCCACCACATGAGCGACCTCCTGCAAGTCCTGTTTAGGGGAATGGGATGGTAAAGAGGGTTGCGGGACAGGGACCACTGCACCTGAAGGGTCCACTGCAGGACCCTCATATTCAGACAGGCCAAGGGCAGCAGAGAAATTGCTGCCGCCATGGACCCTAGAGCCCTCAGGACCAATCCCGCCGGTGGAGTTTGAGGTTGGAGGATGGCCTGTACATGCAACCTCATGTTCTGAAGCCGATCTGGAGTCAAGAAAGCAAGCATTAGTTTGGAATCCAGTCTCGCCCCTATGAAATCTATCACCTGTGTAGGAGCCAGAAAGGACTTGGCCATATTGACCGTCAATCCTAGACGTGGAGCAAGATTGAGGAAGTAATCCCTGCATGAACAGAGCAGATGCCTTGTAGGGGCAGTAAGGAGCCAGATGTCCAGGTACGGAAAGACTTGAATTCCCTGGAGTCTCAGGTGGGCCGCTATTGCCGCTAAGACTTTGGTGAACACCCTGGGGGCTGAGGTGAGACCGAAGGGGAGGGCCCTGAACTGAAAGTGACTGGCTCCCAGCCGGAAGCGGAGAAACCTCCTGGAGCGTCTATCCACTAGAATGTGATAGTACGCATCCTTGAGGTCTATCGAGCACATCCAATCGATCTCCCGCAACAGGGGGAGACTACATTGCAGCGTGACCATCCGGAACTTTTCTTTGGGTACTGCCAGGTTCAAGAGAGAGAGGTCGAGGATGGGCCTCAAGTCCCCCGTCTTTTTTGGCACCAGAAAGAACGTGGAGTAAAACCCTGATCCGAGCTGATCTGGGGGGACGGGTTGGATGGCTCATTTTTGTAGAAGCTGCTGAATTTCTGTAGCAGCCACCTCCCTCTGACTGGGTGGTACGTCAGGGAGGCTTCTGGTTTTGGAGGTTACAATAAAGAGAATTTGGTAACCTCTGGATATGATGCGAAGCACCCAGCGATCTGATGTTATGGACACCCACATTGCTAGGTGCCTTAAAAATGCCCCCCCGACTGCCTCCAGAGTGGAGCCGCCGGGCAACCCCTCAGGGGTTCTGCGTGGGCCTCTCAGAAAAGGGTTCTCTAGACCCAAAATTCCTGGGATCCCCTCTGCCTCTAGGGCGGCGTCCTCCCTGTCCTCCTCTGCCACGAGAGGACTGGTTATCCGGAGCAGACTGGGATTGATGCGATTTCCGGAACCACATCTTCTTCTGACCCTTTTGGTTCTAGGAAAAGTACCTCTGGGGAGCAGAGAAGCGGACTCTGACGGCAGACGACGTCTTCCCGTCTTTCTCGCTCTGGACTAAAGTGTCACGAATGGTTTTGCCAAGCAGAGCAGAACCATCAAAGGGGGCATTCGCGAATGACGCCTTAAAGGGTTCCGAGAAGTCACAATGTCTGAGCCAGGATTGTCGCCTCATGACCAGGCCGACTCCGCCAGCTCTAGCTACTCCCTCAGTGGTGTGAGACAAAAGCCGCATAGAGGTGTTAGAAATGGACCGTAGAGTGGACATTCGGGAGGAGTACAGTTGTTTGTCCCCTTCCGACAAGGACTCTGGGGGGGAGGCAGCATATTCTTTTATTAGATCCCGCTGCATCCGGATGACGTGTGCCATATAGTTCAGCGCCCTCATCGAGAAGGTTGCTGAACTGAAGGCCCGCTTCCCAAGGCGGTCCATCGCACGAGACTCCTTGCTCGGTGGGTGGACCGTGGGGCTCTCCTGAGCCAACTCTCTTGGTGGCCGCCGCCACCAACATGGCATCCACAGGGGGACCTCTGCTCCAATGGGTTCTCTCTACGGGGGCACTCTAAGATCCTTTCCGGACGCTTGGGGACTAACTCTACAGTGTCCGGCTCCCTCCAAGCCCTGGTGGCAATAAGATCCACCAGGGGGTCGGGGGGGGGGGACTCCCAAGAGGTAGATGGCCCTGCTTCGAACGCCTCTAGGAATATGGACTCATTGGAGGAAGGCTTGGGGGTAGACCAACCCCCCCCCCCGATCCTAAGCATTTCCATGATGTCTCCAAAGGAGACATCCTCGGGGGGGTGACCTTGGGGAGCCTTTCCCCTTCATCTAAGTCTGTATCTTCCATAAGGGACTCGGGGGAGTCCACGTGCCTCCTCTTACACTTAGACTTGTGAGGAACCTCCTCGGGAGGGGCTGTCCGAGGAAGTCTCACCAGCAATGGCATGTTCTGAAGGAACACCCCGAGGCGCTGAAGCAGGCTGCCCCAGAGGCCGGGTGATGGTAGCCTGGACTAGCTGAGAGGGCGTGCAGGGGGGAGCCGAAGCCAGGACTGGAGGTCCAGATGCACTCAACAGTGCCCTCTCCACCGCAGCGAACGCCGAGGGGGAGCCGCCCTCCATAGGATCAGAGAGTCGACTCCCACCCGGATCCGAAGCGAGGACCGGACCCGGGGCCGAGACCATCGGATCCGAGGGACAGAGCTGGCAGGGACGGAGCCGAAGGCACACAGAATCCCTCGGATCCGAAGCTCGGCCCGCGGCTCCGAGAGGTCGGATCCGACAAACTCGAGGGAACAGTCGGAGCCTAAGTGCCCAGCACTGTCGGCTCCGACCCACCCCCAGATCCAACGCAGCTCTGCTCCGAACCCAGAAAATTGGAGCAAAGAATGGGGTCAAGCCCCCCTCCCCCAGAGGGGGGGTAGGCAAGAGAGCACTCCCATCTGCAGCTGGAAATGGATGAATCTCCTCATCATCCGGTCCACGTCTGAATCCGACATGCTAAAAGTGGACCTCGAAGAGGCCACCGAGGCAGGCCTGGAGTGCCGCCTCGATGACCTCAACGAGGACCGGGTCACCCCCTCCTCGGGTCGCGATGAGAAGCAAGGGGATCGGATCCGAGGAGGAGGCGATCCAGAAGCCCTTGAGGGAGAAGCTCGTTTGGTGGGCGGAGCCGAGGTGGAGTCCTCGGCCCTCCGCTTATGGCGCTTTTCTCTCCGCTTGTGTTTCTTGGACTCCCCTCTCCTCCGGAGCCGAAGCAGGAGGTTGAGTCCCAACCGGAGGGAGGCAGAAGTGGCCGCCACCGAGGGCTGGATAGCGGCCACAGAAGTACCGGACGCCTGAGCCTGATCTGGGGGCAAAAGGCCCGCCAGAATCAGCTTCGACCTCCGCTCCTTAAGTGCCCTGGGGTTGAACGCCGCACAAATCGCGCATCCAGAGGAGAGGTGTTCAACCCCAAGGCACCCTGCGCCTGAGAGTGTGGCCATCCGCTGGTGAAAGCTTATGGCCACACTCTGTGCACTTAGAAAAAATGGCTTTAGGGGCCTCTGACATTTTAAACAAAAAGAAAACTTTTAGTTATGTACTTACCATAACTTCGGATGTATGGGATCCATCTCGCCTACATTCATAACTGATGGGTTCAGAGCCAATCCCTCGGCTCCGACTCGGCCACTATATAGTAGAACAAAGTCTCTAATTGGCTGGGCTACCCCTTATCCCAGAATGCACCACGCCTGCTTCCCCAGATCTTGTTTGTTCGCTTTTATATACCTACATACAGGCACAGAAACATAACTGTAACAAACTAAAGTCCTTCAAGAGAAAAACTCAGTAAGTAGCAACATTTCCTCAAAGTCCAATGGGAAGGGGGAAGGACGGCAGGTACGTATGAATGTAGGCGAGATGGATCCCATACATCCGAAGTTATGGTAAGTACGTAACTAAAAGATGTAATGGAATCCTATCTCGCCTACATTCATAACTGATGGGACAGCATCCCTAGCACCTAAATCCCGGGTGGCTCATTGGAAAACACTCCTGAGAACTGTGGAACCAAAGGAAGCTCTACCTCGAGAAGCCACATCTATCTTGTAATGAGAAATAAAGGTGTGCGGAGAAGTCCAGGTAGCAGCCGCACAGATATCATCTATCGATAATTTGGAGTGAAATGCTACAGAAGTAGCCATTGCCCTGATAGAATGAGCCTTGACTGGGAATGGTAGCTCTTTGCCGGACTGTGAATAGATGAAGGAGATGCAATCTTTAATCCATTTGGCTATGGTGGTTTTAGCCACCGGTTGACCCAACCTATTTTCCGAAAGGACACAAACAGCTGATCTGACTTTCGTGTCTGATTGGTCCTACTTAAATAAAAACGCAGTTGTCTGTGAACATCCAACTGATGGAAAATATATTCTGCGCTATTGGAGAATTTGGGGAAAAAACACCGAGAGCTCCAAAGATTGTTGAATGCATAAGGGGGATGCTACCTTGGGCAAGAAAGAGGGATTTAACTTGAGAGGCACTCTGTCTTTGTGAAAAGTCAAATAAGGAGGATTAGAACAGAGAGCCTGAAGCTCTGAGACCCGCTTGGCAGAGGTTATTGCCACCAAAAGAGCGGTTTTCCAAGATAGAAATTTTAAATCACAAGTAGCTGCTGGTTCAAAGGGACGGGCAGTTAAAGAAGCTAGAACCATATTCAGATCCCAAGGGGGCACAGGATGGGCTATTGGGGGCCGAAGGAGCCACGCTCCTTTAAGGAAAGATTTGCAAAGCCTGTTTGCCATTAATGAAGGCTCAAAGGAGACATGAAAATTAGAGATAGCCGCCAGTTGGACTTTAATTGTGGAACCTGAAGAGCCCAAATAAAACAAAGAAGCCAGGAATTCTAAAACCTGAGGTACTGGGGTGGTAAGGGGATCTATACCTTGTTGCTGGGCCCAAAGAGCAAACCTCTTCCACTTGCTGGAATACAGTTTAATAGTGGAAGGTTTGTGAGAAGAGGACAAAATGTGGATGACATCTGGAGAAAAAGAGTTATCTCTGACTAAGGTTGGAAGTGGAGTAACCAAGCGGCCAACCTCAAGGATCTGAGGGATGGGTGAGACTGTCCCAACAGATGAGTCAACAGGTCGGGCACTAGGTCCAGAAACCATGGGCCCTCCACCGCATACCTCAGAAGGAAGGGGAACCAAACCTGACGAGGCCAGTGTGGAGCAATCAAAATCATGTCGCTCCCTAGATAAATCGCCTTCTGTATCACCTTCGGGAGAAGGGGAACCGGAGGGAAGGTGTAAAGTAGACCGGGGGGCCAACTGTGAGCTAGAGCGTCCCTGGGAATCTGCCCCTGAGAGGGAGTCAGAGTGAAGAAGTCCCTGCATTTCGCATTGTGAGGACTGGCGAACAAGTCGCAACAAGGGAGGCCCCACTTGGCGAAGATGTTTGCAGCCACCCTGTCGTTGAGGGACCACTCGTGGGGTAACAGGAGAGTTCTGCTCAGCCTGTCTGCAATCACATTGGATTTCCCCGGAATGTGTGTTGCCACTAGGAAACGCTGAGTAGAAATCGCCCAATGCCACACTCTCATGGCCTCTCGGCAAAGAGGTTAGGACCTGGTTCCGCCTTGCTTGTTTATGTACCAGACTACCGACATGTTGTCGGATAGGATCGCAATAGCACCCCGTGGAAGAGCATGATGAAGTGCTTGCAACACCAGTAGCACCGCTCTCATTTCCAGGATATTGATATGTAAGTGCGTTTCATGAGCCTGCCACATGCCTTGGACAGACCTGTCCAGATAATGACCCCCCCACCCTGTCTGGGAGGCGTCCGTGGTCACTGTGGCGATGGGAGGCTGAAGGGCAAAGGGTCGTCCCTGGTCCAGGTTGGACCGAAGCAGCCACCAACGTAGGTCCCGACGGCAAATTTCGGTAATCTGGACCAAGTGGTTCAGGGGAAGTTCCTGAAAGGACCATTGAACCAACAGTAGCCATTGCAGCACCCGCATGTGCAGCCTGGCTAAGGGGACTAGTAGAATAGTCCAGGCCACCGTGCCCAATAACTGCAGAATCAGTCTGGCCTGAACTCGTGATCTGGATAACAGGGTTTGAACCTGAGACTGCAGGACCTGAATCCTTTCTACAGGCAAGAATGCCCGCATTCTTCTTGTGTCTAACTCTGCGCCTATAAATGTAATACGCTGAGACGGCTGCAGCACAGATTTTCCCCAATTGAAAGTGATTCATAGTGAATGACCCAAACTGACTGTGGTCATAAGCGCCCGAACTAATAGATGCTTGGAGGTGGCAGTAAGGAGCCAGTCGTCTAGATAGGGAAACACTTGGAATCCTAGATTTCTCAAGTGAGCTGTCACCACTGCCGGACACTTGGTGAACACCCTGGGGGCTGTGGTGAGACCAAAGGGCAGTGCTCGGAACTGGAAATTACTGGTTCCCAGGCGGAAGCGTAAATGACTCCTGGACTCTTGACTTATCAGAATGAGATAGTAAGCGTCCTTGAGATCTATGGAGCACATCCAGACATCCTTCTCCAATAACGGGAGAATGGACTGAAGGGTGACCATTCGGAATTTGGATTTTTTTACAAAGCGATTCAATGAGCTGAGGTCCAAAATGGGCCTTAAGTCCCCTGTCTTTTTTGGCACCAAAAATAGTCTTGAGCAAGTTCCTGATCCGATCTGGTCGGTGGGGACAGGCTGGATGACTCCTTTTCTTATCAGCTTTGAAACCTCGACCGCTGCTTGATCCCGCTGACTGGGTGGCACATCCGGGATTTTCCTGATAGGAAGAGGGGGGATCTTGGTGAAAGGGATGAGATAGATTCCCAAGCCTGTGGGTGTTCCGCAAAACGACCCCCGACTGGCTCCGGAGATGCGCAGTCGGGCCACGTCTCAGGGACGGGGAGCGTAGGATGAACCACGAAAGGAATCTCGGTCTCCAGAGTTACGGGGGCCTCTGCCGCATCTGGGGCGGCATCTTCCTGAATTCCCCCCCCCCCCCTGCCTCTAGAGGGGGGATCACTTGGTGGAGTAGGGAAAGACCTTTGAGATTTCCTGAACCACATTTTCCCTCCTCTCTGGGCCTTGGGGTAAGGTCTAGGAGGAGCGGAAAAACGGGCCCCCACGGCAGTCAAGGTCTTGCCCTCCTGCTCGCACCGAGTCAGTGTGTCCTTCACCTTGGGTCCAAACAGGGAGGACCCATCAAATGGGGTGTCGGTGAAGAAAGACTTAAAAGCATCCGCAAAGGGACACAAGCGCCAACCAGGCGTGTCTTCTAAGAGACATGCCTGTTCCCGCTGCTCTACTCGCCCCTTTGGCCGCATATGAGATGAGCCTCATGGACGAGTTGACTATCGAAGATAGGGTAGTCATCTGGGCGCCAACAGTTTGGGCTAACGCCTCAGGAAGGTTACCCCTAAGAGACTCACCTAACTCTTTGAGGAGATCCCTTTGAAGCCTGGTGAAATGACAAAGGTAATTCAGCGACCGCAGGGTAAAGGCCGCTGAAGAAAGGGTATTCTTCCCGTACCTATCCATGCTCCTGGAATCCTTATTAGGAGGGTGAATAGACGTTGAAGCCTCTGCCACGTCCTGCTGAGTGGCAGATGCCACCACCATCGCATCTACTGCAACTCCTTTGGTCAAAAATTCCTTTTGAGGAGGGGCTGAGAGGAACTTGTTAGGCCTGGTGGGCACCGGTTCCACAGAATCAGGGTGTTCCCACACCCTTCGAGAAACTAAATCTAGCAATTCATCGAAGGGTGGACACACCCAGGAGGTGGAGGGCTGGGCCCCAAAAGCCTTGAGGAAGACTGACTCCTCTGCGGAAGGGGTTTTGGACTGCCAATCGCCTCTCTGTCTCAGGATCTCGAGGATATCTGAGAATGAGACGTCATCCAAGGACGATTTTGGGGACACCTCCGCATCATCGAGGTCAGTATCTGAAATGATAGACTCATCCTGGGAGTCAATGTGCTTCCTCTTGCACAATTTCTTCCTTGGAGGTTCATCCGAAGCGGATTCAGAAGGACCTCCCGGGAGAAGGGAACCCCCCTAAGGGGGTATCCTCAGGCCCTGGGGCCCCTCTGTCGTGGGAATGAAGCACACCAGAAGCGCCAGTTCCTAAGTCTAGGGACGGTGAGGTAGAGACTTGCTGAGCCAGCAAGGACATGGCCAGCGCACTCATGGCCTCAAAAGCAGGACCTCCAGGCTCCACGGAGGATACCGGCTGAGAGACCACGACGGTACCGGGAATCCCTGCGACCGATGCTCCGAGGGGAAGACTAGGCACCGAAGCTACCAGTTCCAAAGTGTTCCCCTCGGCCCCGACCGAGGAAGTCCCGGTACCGAACCCTGACGCCGGGGACAGGGTAGGAATGATGGTCGGAACCGAGAGGCTCCGAGGGAGTCTTGGTTCCGACTGGACGACTCTGCTCTGCTCCACCATCACCGACTCCAATGGCTCCGAGGAGGTTCGAGGAGGAATCGGATGTGTCGAAGTGGGGATCGGCTCCGGAGCAAAGTGGGCTGGAGCAGAGACCATTTTTGCAAAAACCGGGGACTGGAAAAGCCTCTGGATAACTCTGTCCAAATCTGAGTCGGACAACCTGGAGGATTTAGAGGAAATAGATGGGGGCCGAGACGACTTCTCTCTTGGCTCCGAAAGACCAGGGGACCGGCTCCGAAACGGCTCCAACACTATCGGCACCGGATCCGGAACCGTATGTATAAGTATCGGCGCCGAAGGGGACTTCGGGGCCGAGGGGGGAAGTCTGAGCTGCACACCTCCAACGGCTCAGAGACCAACAGAGCCAAAGCAGATGATTCACCTCTCGATCCCCCAACCTGCGGCTCCAACACCAATGGAGCAGAGGAAAGAGGCATCGAGGCAGACCCTTCCACCAGAGGCTCCGAAGCCATTGGAGCCGAGGAAGAAGAGGTCGACCTATGCTTCTTGGAAGTCTGTTCCGACGGACTGGTCGGAGCCGACGACCTTTTCTTTTTAGAAGCTGGAGAGGAAGGAGAAGCCAAAGCTTCCTCAAAGGAGGGCTTAAATAAGGCCCTTAAGTATCAACTTATTTTTACGTTCTTGAAGGACCCTAGAGGAAAAAGCATGACAAACACTACATGTTTCCGGTAAATGTTTCGGTCCTAAACAATATACACAAACAGCATGGCTATCGGTAATAGACATTTTGTAGTTACACTTGGTGCACTTTTTAAAACCAGACTTCTGAGTCTCTTTCGACATCCTGTCACACCACAGTTTTACCACAACGAAAAAAACAACCTTCAGTAGGGCACGAGCCCTTTGACTCAAACAGGACTGGCCAGAGATACAGCATGCAAAACGGGCAGAAGCCCTCTAACTTAAACGGGCTTAGCCCGATAGAACGTACAGCAAGACAAATTTAGCACACCCACACACAAATAAGGGCAAGGGCCCTCTAACTTAAACGGGCCTTGCCCGGTAAATAGAAAAAAATACCAATCACACTAAAAAAGTTTACACACACACGTAAAGCTGTTAAAACAGCTGTTTGTTAAATTTATGAAGAAATCCCTAGGTCAAAAGACCAAAAAGTAACCAAATAACTACTTAGCTCCAGCCAAGTCGAGACCACGTCTAGCTTGAAAAGCGGCAAACGAGATCTGGGGAAGCAGGCATGGTGCATTCTGGGATAAGGGGTAGCCCAGCCAATTAGAGACTTCGTTCTACTATATAGTGGCCGAGTCGGAGCCAAGGGATTGGCTCCGAACCCATCAGTTATGAATGTAGGTGAGATAGGATCCCATTACATCACACTCACTAGGCCCCTACACACACCACACACACACACACACACACACACACACACTACGACCAGCGAGGAAGGGAGGAGAAAAAGGATCACAAAAAAATAAAATTTAGTTAGCTAAAAAGGGTTATAGGGTACCTAACCAAACACTCTCACTCACAGCAAAAGAAAAAAGGAAAAAATAGAATTTTTTTTCTCACAAAGTTTCAATTAACCAGGATCTCAGGAACCTAGCTTGTAGCTTGAAGCGCGGCAAACTAGATCTGGGGTCAGTCAGGGTTGGCAGGGGATTAAGGGTAAAGGGAGGAGCTAGGAGCTCGGATCTATGCGGTGGTAGAAGTTGCCGGCTCGGATCCGAGATCGGATCCGTATCCCCAAAGGTTGCTGACAAATGAAGTGCCTACTTCAGATCAAAGGTTATACAGTATTTGAACCATTTAGCCAGAATAACCTTAGAAATTGGTTTGCCCATAGTAGAAAGAGAGAAAAACAAACTGACCAGATTTTCTGATTTCCTTTGCTCTGTGTAGGTAAAAACGTAATTGTTTATGCAAATCTAGTAAATGCAGACAATATTCACCCTCATTTGAGAATTTGGGAAAAAATACGAGAAGTTGTATAGTAGGACTGATATTAGAGTCAGACACTATATTTGGTAGAAAAGGATTTCTTTGCAAGGAGACCCTGTCCTTATGAAAATTTAGGAAAAGAGGTTTGCAAGATAAGGTTTGTAGCTCAGATATCCTCCAGGAAGAAGCAATAGCAATCAAAAATATTTTTTTTCGGGATAAAAACTTCTAATCGCAATTTGCGGATGGTTCAAATGGGGAATTAATTACAGACTGTAGCACCAGATTTAAGTCCCGATGTGTAGAAGCATCTTTGTATGGGGGTCTGAGCATTAGGGTTCCCTTCAGAAAAGCCTTACAAAGTTTGTGGGACATTAGCACAGTATAGGTGCATAGGTTGGTACTAGGCTATCGGCCCTAGGAACTATACAAGCCTAGCCATAACAATTCCCCACGCTATTTACTTCCCTGGACCCGTCTAGCAGGGTGACTGACATAATCCCCAAGGTGAATTTCCTTTCTCCCATCCAATCGTCAAGGTTCCTTTTGAAGAGCGCCAAAAAGGCGCTCTGCTTGACATGTATGGGCAGTCTATTCCAGAGTCTTGGGAGTCTCTGGGTCAGGAACCTATCCCTCCAGCATGTTTTGTTCATTGTGATGACAAGGTTTAGATCTCTGGAGGGTGTCTCTCTGAGGGATTGGATTTCTTTAAGTGTAGCATGTCCAACAGCTCTGGGTTTGACATGGCCTTGTATGTTAAGCAGAGATTGCCTCCAAGTAGACGATATGCAACAGAGTCTAGGTGGAATTTTTTTAGACTGTGAGCATAGGGCATCTTCTTTAGGTCTGTGATTCTTTTAGTGAGGTATTTCTGCGGCCTTTCCAGCTTTTGCAGATGTCTCGAGAGGTACATACCAAACTGGGCGTTATATTCTATAATGGGTCTAATGAGGGATGAGTACAGTGGGACAATGACCTCCTTTTTTTCCTGGATGAAAAGCCCTTAGTGATGAGGTGTGCCATATAGAAGGATTTCCTGACTGTTGTGGCAATGTTATCGAAGGTGAGACCACTGTCCACCTGTGTCCCTAAGTCTCTTATCACACTTTCAGTGTTTAGTGTACTGCCGCTGATGTGGTAATTCACAGGTACATGTTTTTTCCCAAAGGGGATAACTATACATTTCTTGGCATTGAGCTTGAGCCCATGGCTCTGGCACCTATCATTTAGACCATTATGGAAGTTTGAAATTGCAACTAGATGCACTCGTATAGTAGTGGCAAATGCTCCTGCTTCAAAAAGTCATGCCAAAAACTCCAAAATGCTATCGATTGGTGCAGAATATGGATCAAGGTTACTCTCTGTAACCCATTTTGAAAACTTCCATTTGTTGAAGTACAATCTAGTCGAAGGTTTGTGGGAGGATAGAACAATTTGTTGAACTTGGGAAGTGAGCCTAGTACGCCCGACAATCATTGGAACTGGAGAAGCCATGCAAGTAAGCTTGAGATTTTGAAGGTTCTGATGAACTAGTCCCTCCGGGTGGGAGGACAGGTCTGGAGATGGGTCTAGCGTACAAGGTTTCCAAATTAGGTGAGGCCAAAGAAAGGAAACCATATCTGTTGAGGCCAGAATGCGGCAATGAGAATTATCCTGTTCTTTGACCCATTGGCTTTCTTTAGAAACTGGGATACGACAGAAATTAGGGGAAAGGCATACAATAGACTGGGAAGGGGCCAATCGTGAAGGACAGCATCTCTCTACGACTTCCCCAGAGGGGGGGGGGATCAGGGCAAAGTATCTGCTGCACTTGTTGTTCAGGGGAGATGCAGAGAGATTGCAGAAGGCCTTGCCCCATTGGTGGCATATCCTTTCTGCCACAAATGATTGAGAGACCACTCGTGAGGCATTAGAATGCCCCTGCTCAACTTGTCTGCAATCATGTTGGAGCTCCACGGAATATGTACTGCAATTAGAAAGTACTCTGATAAAATCACCCATTGCCATACCCTGAGCGCTTCTCAAGAGAGTAAGATCTGGTTCCCCCTTGTTTGTTGACATAAGACTACAGACATGTCTGTTTGAACTGTAGTCTTTCCCAAGAGAAGAGTTTCTTGAAATGCTCAATGCCAAGAGCACTGCCTTCATCTCTAGAGCACCGATATGCAAATTGGCCTCCAGCTGGGACCAAGTGCCTTGGATCATCTTTCCCAGACAATGCCCCCCCCCCCCAATCTGGGATGAGTCCATAGTCACTGCGGCTTGGGTTGAGGAGGGACAAAGGGTCTGCCTGACAAAATATTGCTGGAGTGAAGCCACCAGCTGAGATCTTTGTTGCATAAATTGGTGATCATTACCAGATGGGACACTGGTTGGTTCAGTAAGGACCATTGGGACACCAAGAGCCACTGATGAAAATCTGCACACGATATCTCACAAAGGGAACTAAAATTATGGAGGCTGCCATTAATCTTGGAGTTTAACAGTATTGCAGTCACCTTTTTGCTGAGAATAATCTGACTGGCAATTTTATTCTCTGAAGTGTTTCTGGGGGAAGAGACGCGATGCCTGTGTTTGCGTTCACCATCACTCCTATGAATTCTAACTGCTGTGTTGATTCTAGATGGGATTTTCTGTAGTTTACAGTGATCCCCACTGAGGAACAAGTTTGAAGAACGTAGCCTCTTGTCTGTAACAGTAATGAGCCAGTCGTCTAGGTATGGAAACATATGGGATCCTTGCAGTCTGAAGTGAGCTGCTACCACTGCCATGCATTTGGTAAACACCCTGGGGGCTGTGGTGAAACCAAACACCAGGGCTGTGAACAGATGACTGGCTCCCAGCCAGAAGAGCAGGAATCTTTCTGGAGCACTTGCCCATTTTTATGTGGTAATGCGCATCCTGAAGATCTATTGAGCACAATTTTTTCTTAACAAAAGTACAGACTGAACCGTAAACTATAAGGACTTCGGTTTGCTGAACTGACTTGTTCAAAACACTGAGATCCAGAATCAGTCTCCAGTCCCCTGTTTTCTTTGGCACTAAAAAGAATCTTGGGTAAACTCTGGATCCTAGCTGCTCTGTTGGGACTGCTTGGATGACTTGTCAAGCAGTTACTGAATTTCTAAGACTGCTGCATCCATGTAACTGGGTGGAACATCTGGGATTCTTTTGGACCGAGTTTCTTTGAAAATGGTGTATTGTAACCTCTGGTTATAATCCTCTGCACCAAACTGTCCATGGTTATCCTTAGCCAAGCAGGTAAGTGTAAAGGATGGCAATTGGGCCTCCATTCAGGAGCGCCAATAGTAGTTAGTGGGGAAAATCACTGGAGCTCTGATGCTGCGGGCTGCCTCTGCTTCGAGCATGGCATCTTCCATTCCTCGGATGTTCCATCAAATGGAGCAACAATAAAAGATGCCTTCAATGGCTCCACAAATTCACTTTAAAGCACATCCAGGCGTGTCTCCTCTCTCCTCTGGCAGAATCCCAGCCTGCTATCCCCCATTCAACTGCATGCAATGAGCCTCATGGACAAAATGATGATAGCTCCTTTATCAGATCTTGTTTAAGTCTCGTGAAATGTACCATGAAGTTCAAGGACAAGGACCAAGGTATTAGAGGATGGATAGGAGGACTTTCATCAGTAAGTTCCTTTTTGGTGGCTGCCGCTACCACCATGGCCTCTACTGGTACCCCTTTAGC